>NW_008357493.1:4702868-4703415 GCF_000622305.1 Nannospalax galili | reverse complement strand
CTTAAGCCCGAATAAACCATAAACCTTTGCTTTTGCATTTTGGTGTGTTGGGTCCTTGGTGGTCTTTTTGGGGTCCAGTGGATGGGGTACAACATTTGGGGGGCTCGTCCAGGATCCCCCCAGAGACCTCCGAGAGGAACCGACCCCAAAAGTTTGTGATCAACCGGCTGGGTAAATTTTTGTAAAACTGTGTTTGTCTGCCTGTCTTTTCTATACTTTCCCTTTGGTCGTGGCCATCTGATCTCAGTTTTTTGTCACTGGAGTGCTAGCAAGCTGAACTGGAGGATTCAGGAGATGTGCCCATCCTCGTCGGGGTGGGTGTTCCCCACCGGACACCCCACCAGGACACTAGTCCATCTGAAACCTCAGAGGACCTCGCAACCCTGTTGGGACACACATGTCCTATCCATACGGTCTTTGGCACAATCGAGCCAGGGAATCCACACGGCCGAGAGTCCAGACCATCTAAAAGCTGCGGTAGTCTATTTTGGGCCCTCTGTCCGTGTTGTTCTTGTGTCTTGTGATCTTTGTTCTAATTTCTTTTTTG
>NW_008357493.1:4692694-4697754 GCF_000622305.1 Nannospalax galili | reverse complement strand
CAGCTAAAGAAATAGCCCTGACCTCCACGATCCTGCCCATTCTTGTTGATCCCGGAGCAAGGGACCTGCCTAAAACTCCCCACTATAGCCCCGAGGACTTAGCCTGGATACACACTCTCCCTATGACTCAATGCCTAGAGGGCTGGTGGAGGACAATGGCAGGGAAAGTTATCCTACCTCAGAATTTAGGTGTAAGATTGCTCAAGAAAATACATCAAGCATCACACATGGGCACCTGAAGGATGCAAGACTTCCTAAGAAGGACCAAAGTAAAATTCAGGAAGGAAATCAAGCCACTGAAAAAATTGTTAGGCATTTTGATGCCTGCCAATTAACCAACTCAGCTCTGTCCCATGCTAACCCAGGATCCCAGAGCAGAGGGACACGTCCAGGTACTATTGGGAGACTGATTTCACTGAGATCAAACAGGGAAAATTTGGATATAAATATTTACTAGTATTCATAGACACCTTCTCTGGATGGACTGAGGCCTACCCAACCAAGCATGAGACTGCTCACAGTGTGGTAGCCAAGAAGCTAGTCAAAGAGATCCTGCCCAGGTATGGTTTCCCAACTACAATCGGATCATATAATGGGCAGCCTTGGTCTCTCAGGTAAGCCAGGGAATAGCTACTGCACTGGGGGCCAATTGGAAACTACATTGTGCTTATAGACCCCAGAGTTCAGGACAGGTAGAAAGAATGAATAGAACTCTAAAAGAGACCTTAACCAAATTAGTTTTAAAGACTGGCACATACTGGGTGGCTCTCCTCCCCTTTGCCCTTTTTAGAGTAAGAAACACTCCATACCAGATGGGTATGACCTCCTTTGAAATCATGCATGGAAACCCACCTCCTATGATACCTAGCCTCCAAGCTGACCTAGTATTGACCTTGGGAGACCAGGACCTACTGGACTCACTCCAATGGTTGCAGCTAACCTACCAACGGGTCTGGCTGCAACTCAGAGCCATATGTGAAGCTGCTGTCCCCCTGAAACCCCACAGGTTTAAACCGAGCAACTGGGTCTTCATCTGCAGATACCAACGGAAAACTCTCGAGCCAAGATGGAAGGGCCCCTTCGTGATCCCCTTGACGACTCCCACCGCACTCAAAGTGGACGGCGTCGCGGCTTGGGTGCACTACTTCCATGCAAAACCTGCCGACCGATTTGCAGTCTCAGAGGATTACAAGGGAGACACCTGGAAGGCATCCCCACACCCTTCGAATCCATTCAAGCTCTGCATCCGATGAGACCCTTCCTGCTAACCTGTCTATTGGTGACATTGAACTGCTTATCGGCTGATGGCATCTTTCCTGCAAGTAACATAAATCTCCATATGCCCCTTAGCATGACCCCCCCCAGATACCTGTGAGCTGGCCAACCAGAACCCATGATTGGGTTCCCCAGTTACAAGACAAGGGGGGAATGTAGGACCCTGAGACCCTCTTCATTCACCCACTACCCTCCAATCCCTCTAGATCCCCACTAACTGCTCTTTTAGCTTCTGTAAAATGCTTGGCTGCTGCTTTAGACATGTCTAGACATGCCCTGACCCCCCCTGCTATCTTAGACATGCCTAGACATGCCCTGACCCCCGCCTGCTATTCCCCACTTCCTGTCCAGGAAACTATAGATTAAGCAAGCCCGAGCATGAAAACTGCCCTATAAGGTAAAAACGGAGACTCCTGGCCCCACAGATAACAGTCACCACATTCCACAGCCCTGAGAATAGCACCTACCAATAAGATACTTCCAGGGCTGCATCTTATGCATCCAATCAGTTTAAAATTATGTTGGCACGCACGGGCTCCTTGAACCAACCAAAATGTATCTTCAGTATCCCCTCCTCTCTTTGTCTAAAACCTATAAAAGTCTCCACTCTCCCTTCCTCTGGGCTCTCAGCACGGATCCATGGAGTTGGTAAGGTCTGAGAGCCCAAGCTTAAGCCCGAATAAACCATAAACATTTGCTTTTGCATTTTGGTGTGTTGGGTCCTCAGTGGTCTTTTTGGAGTCCAGTGGATGAGGTAAAACAGGGTGTTTTGTCACAGGAAAGGGAATTTAATCTAATTAACACACCATTACAGAAAACAGAATGGAGGTCTTTAACAATAAAATACTTAGTAGAATCAATAGATTTACCCTATGAATGACCCTGTAAGCCATCAATCCCACTACTTTTCTTCTTAATCTTCATGCGTGTGTATGTGTTTGTGTGTGTGTGTGTGTGTGTGCGTGTGTGTGTTTGTGTCTGTGTGTATATGTGTGTTTGAGCAAGTATGTGTCACACTGAATGTGTGGAGGTCACTGGACAATCTCCAGGGTTGATTTCCTGCCTCCATCTTTTTGAAAGAGGGTCTTTTAATATTCATGACAGCATATGCCAATCTAGCTGACCAAAGGATTTCCAGGCATCAGGCTTAATAAGTATGGATCTGAAGCCATTGATATTAATATGTTGAAGACATGCCTGTACTCTTGTGTTTGTTGCAAAGTTGTCTATAAAAACCAAGATATGGAGTCAACCTAAATGTCTACCGAGATATGGAGTCAACCTAAATGTCTACCAATAGTTAATAGGTAAAGAAAGTGTGGTTTGGATTCATAGGAATGTTCTATTCAGTCATAAATGAAGAAATTTCTGAAGTTTGAAAGAAATTGAAGAGCCTGAGAGACACTCTGCTAACTGAGTAGACAAGTCACAGGAAGAGAAATACTACATCATCATGTACATGAAATTTAACAGGGTTGAGTACCTAGAAGTGGAGATTATACACATAATAGTCAGATGCAGGAGAGGGGATGGAATGGGGACGTCCTGGTCAAAGGCTAAAAAGAATGCAAGTAGAAGAAATACTTTCTTTGGTCTCTATTGTAAAGTATGGTAATTCTAGTCAATTATTAGCTAATTTATCTAAAAATTGCTTTTTTAAAAATCCAAATTTTAATTATTTACAGTACGCAGAAACACTTTGAGTTGGTAGATACTTTGATTTGATTTGATCATTCCCCAGACTCTGCATATATTGAAGCAGTTCATTTTACCCAAAAACATATATAATAACTGCTTTAAATAATTACCAAAGATGAAAAATACTTAGAAGAGGAAAACAGGAAGTAGTCTTGACAACCTCAAGTAGGCAAAGTAAGGGCAGCTTTTTGGTGGAAGAACGGGGTGTGTTGGGTTTGAGGGTACCACATAAAGATCGGTAAAACCAGGGAGGACTTGGCACGCCTTACAGATCATAATTTAAGCTGCATGAGTAAATCAAACCTTTCCATTTCAAATCCAAAGGTTTTACTACATAGCATAAAATTTCATTGGTCTGCTTTTCTGACTCCTACTACCTGTGAAGTGAAGCCCAGTTTTCTTATCCCAACTTTTAAAAACGTCAGTGAGTATTTATGAGCAGTCTCCATGTATTCCTCTGAAGAGTTCACTCCTCTTTCCTTCAGTGGATCGTCTATGTCCAAGCATCTTTTGCTGTTTTGTTTCAGAGCTTTGAGTCCTCCCTGACTCCTTTCCTTTTCTCCTCCTTTCTCCATCTCTGTCTTAAATCTGTGAGATGAGCCCGTTGTTCCCCTGTTCCCATAATCAGCCGCCAACCCTTTTCATGGGAAAGTTATGATTGCTATCTCACTGGAGGTTCAGTTCCAACTTTGCTACTCCACGCTCTCTACAGTGTGGGCTGAGTATCACTCTAGAAATAGATTCACATCGTGTTACCTCTGCTCACAAAACTGAAAAGGCTTTGCACTTCATCAGAGACAACAGGCAGAGCCTTGCTGTGGACCCGGAGACCTCGAGGGGTTGATTCTTTCCCTCTTGTAAGCTGACGTTCACTCTTGGGAGCTCGCCTACCTCTCCTGCTCCCTGGTCATGCTCCAGCCACATTGACTTCTTTCTCCTCACCAAACCGACCAGCTCTGCCTCTCAATCTTTCATGCTTGCTTTCCTCTCTGTTTGGAATGTTCTCCTCCTGCAGACCTACATGGCTCCTCCCTCTTTTTCCACACATTTACTGAAACATCCTCTTAGCTGGGATCCTTTCTTATTGGTATCCATGTATTCCCTGTATTTGCAAAGCTTTCTGGCTTACTTTAGATTTTTGTATAACACTTATGCTTCATACACCTGCTAATATTTTTCTCCTCTTTTCTACTTAAATTTAAGGTTTTAGAATTTTTGTTTGTTTTTCTTTTTATGTGGGGGTGGGTGGAGAAAAGGCTTTATTTTTTGTTTTTTTAAATAATTAATTTATTAAGAATTTCATACATGGATATAAGGTGTTTTGATCAAATCCATGCCCACTCCCTCCGCTCCCACTCCTCCCATATCTCCCCATTACTTTTTTCTGATAACTTCATGTACTCTTTCTTCTTCTTTGATTGATTGATTTATTTATTTTTATGGGGCTTTTGGCTAATCCTCCATTCCTCCCCTCTGAAGGGGTAACCCTAAAAATCTTTTAAGAATTAGGCACAAGTTCCCAAATACTTTTGATATTTTTGACTTTGGAACAGGGTATGTTGCTAAGAGGCCCGAGGACATTTTGACTTTTAGCCAAGAAACTGGTTACTTTTCTTTGGGGTCTTTTTAACCTAACTGCTTAGCCAATGCCTACCTCCAGTCTTATCACACCATCCTCTGAAGAGGTTACCCAAATTGCTGATAGAGAATAGGGACACAGACTGCTCTGGCTTCTTCCATGTTGAACAGGGATACAGAGTGTTTCAATTGGAGTACCCCTTCAGTGGGTCTATATAAAAGACTCCCAAATTGCATAACTCTTATCTGTAGGGAGAAAAGAAAGTCCTTGACTGGTGCTTAGGAGCTGTCACCATCCTCTGAAGAGGTTACCCAAATTGCTGATAGAGAATAGGGACACAGACTGCTCTGGCTTCTTCCATGTTGAACAGGGATACAGAGTGTTTCAATTGGAGTACCCCTTCAGTGGGTCTATATAAAAGACTCCCAAATTGCATAACTCTTATCTGTAGGGAGAAAAGAAAGTCCTTGACTGGTGCTTAGGAGCTGTGAAGGAGAAGAGAATTAGC
>NW_008357493.1:4685556-4692493 GCF_000622305.1 Nannospalax galili | reverse complement strand
AGGTATTTTAATAGCTGTTGGAGTGGTTAGAATCAGTGTCAGTTCCCTCTCAATGACTTCTAGATAGAGATAGAAAACAAATTTATTGATCGTTTTAGAACAATAGTTGGTTGTCTCCCTTAGCTACAGGTGGACACTACAGTATTGGAGACCAAGATTTTAAGTCTTACATCTGAGCAGCACTTTCTGGTTAAGAACAAAATCATCAATGAAAAATAATTGTCTAAACAAATTTTTTATAGACTTAAGCCCAATATCTGGGAAGTGCAATCCTTTGAACTCTTAAAGAAATATACGGATGACTTTACTCTTTGCTTATAATTTCCTTTTGGGTATTTAAGAACATATAGCTGGCCCAAATAAATCAATTTATTTTTACACTAAAGTTCATTTGAGGATCTGTTCCTCAGGGATCATGTAGGCTTGGGAGTAGCTCCTGGTTCCTTTCTTTTACCAGTTCCATCTATGTGAAGATAAGTCAAAGGTCCTGCTCAACCATGTCTGGCTTCACTTAAAAAC
This sequence comes from Nannospalax galili, assembly GCF_000622305.1. NCBI lineage: Eukaryota > Metazoa > Chordata > Mammalia > Rodentia > Spalacidae > Nannospalax > Nannospalax galili. Next base: position 4,691,974 of record NW_008357493.1, on the reverse strand, counting down.
ATAAATGAGATGTTTCCTCTGAGTTGACCCTCTTCTTTGTAGACTGGACACTGGTTCAAGTCCATCTAATGGGGTCTCCATGGCCTCCCTGAACAAGAGGACAGGTGACTCACCACAGTTAAAGGTCATTTTGAGAAATGTTCCATAGTCCCCTGGAACTTAGTTAACATTAGAGGGCAAGGGGGAAAAATTGTCCTTTAAGTCCCTCTGTCCACATTAGTATAGGCCTCAAACTATGGTTGTTAAACATCCAATAATGTTAGTCCTACCAGTCTGGTACTTTTAATTACCATGTGCTATGTAGATAAGGCTTGGGTAAAAAACAAAACCAAATATTCTCAGATAAACCTTGACTAAATATATATTTTGTTCCTTAAACTAGTTGACTAAACTATGACCATAGACATTTTAAGATTATGTGTATATTATTTTTGTCTTATCCTTTATATATCATAACAAACCTAAACAGACCTTCATCACTGGCTTTGGCTTTCTCATTTTTTTTTTTTATTTTGGAAAATATCTCCATTCCCAGATCCTCTTAACATCTTTAACATTCTCATTTTATTTTTTTAAAAAATAATTATGAGGCATAATAGCATTAACAAATAACTTTTCCATCTGTTGTGAAACCTCTTTTCCTGGGGATTCTAAGCAATATTTATTCCCTTTTAAGTTTCTAGTGTCAAGACAATGTTTGATTACAGTTTTACTGCAGAACCAATGAATTTATTGAGCTTACTTACTGAGATAACTGAGGGGTTGCTGAGGTGTATGTATGACCTGAGGGTATGTACACTGGAAAGCCTCTACCCAGTATGGTTTATGCCTTCTCTTCCTAACCTTCCCTAGATTTTATACTTTAGCCCTCCCAAATCCAGGATGCCATGTGTAGGGTCAAATTACATATGGTTGTCTGGGAAGAGTGGCTGGATAATCTGGTGAGGGTCCAAGGATCCTGCTTGGCCCTCCTTTAATGAATGAGCACAACCTTCAACAAGCCCAATTGTGATGATGTTTAGTGATCAGGCTCAGCTGAAGTCATGATTATGGTAGTTATTTTATGCAGAAGGGACTGCTGTATTATTAAAACAACCTGGAATTTAAAAGGATTTGGTGCTAGTATTCACATATGAGGGAGAACATACATTGTTTGTTTTTCTGAGTCTGTGTTACTTCACTTGGTATAACAGTTTTTAGATCCATCAATTTACCTACAAATTTCCTTATTTCATCTTTTCTTACTGCTGAATAGAGCTCCATTGTGTAAATATACCACATTTTTGTTAATCACTCCTCAGTTGAAGGGCACTTAGGTTGCTTCCATCTCTTAGCTGTTGTGAAAAGAACAGCAACAAACATGGTTGGACAAGTGTTTCTGCAATAGGATGAGTCCTTTGGGTGTATGCCAAGGAGTGGTATAACTCGGTCAAATGGTAGGTTCATTTGTAGTTTTTTAAGAGTTCACCACACTGTTTTCCATAGGGGTTGCACAAGTTTGCAATCCCACTAGCAGTGAATGAGCATTCTCCTTTCTCCACATTTTTACCAGCACTTGATATCATTGGTTCTCTTGATCCTAGCCAGTCTGATTAGGGTAAGGTGATAGCTTAGGGGGTTTTAATTTGCATTTCCTTAATTACTAAGGATGTTGAACACTTTTTGTGATGTTTCTTAGCCATCTTTATTTCTTCCTTTGAGAACTCTCTGTTTAGATCATTAGCCCATCTTTTAATTGGGTCATTTGGTTTCTGGATTCTTTGTCTTTTGAGTTCTTTATATATTCTGGATGTTAAATATCTGTCAGATGTGTCACTGGTGAAGATTTTTTCCCATTCTGTGGGTTTCCTCTTTGCTTTTTTGATGGTTTCTTTTGCTGTACAGAAGCTTTTTAGTTTAATGAGGTCCCACTTTGTGATTGATGACCTTAATTCCAGAGCAACTTCTGTCTGATTTACAAAGTCCTTTCCTATACCTATATCTTGTTAGTTACTGCCAATATTTTCTTCTAATAGTTTCAGGGTTTCCAGTTTCACATTGAGGTCTTTGATCTATTTGGAGTTGACTTTTGTGCAAGGTGAAAGATAAGGATCTAGTTTCATCTTCTACAGGTGGAGATCCAGTTTTGCCAGCACCATTTGTTGAAGATGCTGTCCTTCCTCCATTGTGTGTTCTTGGCACCTTTATCAAATATTAGGTGGCTGAAATTGCGTGTACTCAGATTTGGATCTTCAATGATGTTCCATCGATATTTGTGTCTATTTTTGCTCTCGTACCATGGTGTTTTTAAGACTATAGCTCTCGTACTATACTTTGAGATCTGGTATAGTAATTTCCCTAGCATTTCTCTTTGTGCTCAGGGTTGCTTTGGCTATCTGGGGTCTTTTGTGCTTCCGTATGAATTTAAGGATTTTTTTTTTCTAATTCTGTGAAGTATGTCATGGGGATTTTGATTGGTATTGCATTGAATCTATATATTGCTTTTGGTAGGATGGTCATTTTCACAATATTAATTCTTCCAGTCCATGAGCATGGGAGGTCCTTCCATCTCCTGGTGTCTTCCTCAATCTCTTTAATGATTTCAAATTTTCATTGTAGAGATCTTTGGTGTCTTTGGTCAGATTTATTCTGAGATATATATATATTTTTTTTTTTGCAGCAATTGTGAATGGGAGCATTTCCCTGTATTCTTTCTCCAATTGCTTGTTATTGATATATAAAAAGATGACTGCTTTTTGTAGATCGATTTTATAACCTGCCACTATACTCAAAGTGTTGATCAGTTCTTAGAGTTTTCTGATGGAAAAGTTTGCATCTCTTAGGTATAATATCATATCACCTCAGAGTTTTCTGATGGAAAAGTTTGCATCTCTTAGGTATAATATCATATCATCTGCAAAAAGGGATAGATTGACCTCTTCTTTTCCAATTATGATTCCTTTAATTTCCTTCTCCTGTCTTATTGTTCTAGCAAGAGTTTCAAGCACTATGTCAAAAAGGAGTGGAGATAGTGGACATCCTTGTCTGGTTCCTGATTTTAATGGGATTGCTTCCAGATTTTATCCATTTAGAATGATAGGTTTAATTATATTAAGGTATGTTCCCTCCAGTCCAATTCCCTCTAGGACTTTGAACATAAATGCATGCTGATTTTTGTCAAAAGCCTTTTCTGCATCTATTGAGATGACAATATGGTTTATGTCTTTAAGTCCAATTATATGATTAATGATGTTTATTGACTTGCATATATTGAACCAACCTTGCATTTCTGGGATAGAGCCTACTTGATCATGGTGAATGATCTTTTTGATGTGTGTCTGTATGTGGTTTCCAAGTCTTTTGTTGAGAATTTTTGCACCTATGTTCATCAAGGATATAGGTCTATAGTTTTCTTTTTTGGTAGTATCTTTACCAGGTTTGGTTATTAGAGTGATGCTGGCTTCATAGAAGGAATTTGGGAGTTCTCCCTCTGTTTCTACATTTTGAATAATTTAAATAGTATTTGTTGGAGGTCCTCTTTAAATGTTTGGTAGAATTCTGATATAAATCCACCTGGTCCTGGGCTTTTTTGAGTAGGGAGGCTTTGTATTACTGTTTAAGTTTCCTTATATGTTATCGGTCTGTTTAAACTGTTAATCTCTTCTAGGTTTAACTTTAGTGGTTCCCATGATTTCAGATATCCATCCATTTCTTTTAGATTTTCAGACTTAATAGCATATAGGTTTTAAAAATATTCCCTTATAGGCCGGGTGTGGTGGTGCACACCTTTAATCTCAGCACTTGGGGGGCAGAGGTAAGTGGATCTCTGTGAGTTTGAGGCCATCCTGGCCTCCATAGTGAATCCAGGACAGCCAGGGCTACAGGGAGACCCTGACTCAAAAAGACAAAAAAAAAAAAAAATCCCTTATAACAATCTGAATCTTTTGGGTGTCTCTTGTGAGTTTTCCCCTTTCACCTCTGATTTTGTTGATTTAGATTTGCTCTTTCTTTCTTTTAGTTAACTGGACTAAGGATTTATCTTGTTTAGCTTTTCAAAGAACCAGCTCTTAGATTCATTGGGTCTTTGTATTGTTTTCTTTGTTTCTATTTTATTAATTTATGCTCTGATTTTTGTTATATCTTCTCTTCTGCTTGGTTTGGGTTTCATTTGTTCTTGCCTTTCCAGTATCTTGAATTGTTATGTTAAGCATTTATTTGAACTCTTTCTAATTTTTTAATGTAGGCAGTTAAAGCTATAAACTACTCTCTTAGGAGTGCCTTTAATGTGTTCCAGAGGTTGTGTTGTGTTGTATTGTCATTTTCATTGAATTGCAGGAATTCTTTTATTTCTTTCTTAATTTCTCCTTTGACCCACTCATTGTTTAGGAATGAGTGTGTTGTTCAATCACCACACGTTTGTGTAGTGACTAAGGCTTTTGCCAGTGTTGATTTTGAGCTTTATTGCACTATGGTCCAATAGAATGCATGGAAATATTTGAATTTTTCTGTATTTATTTAGGTTTGTTTTGTGGCCCAGTATTTGGTCAATTTCTGAAAAAGTTCAATGGGGTGCTGAGTAGAAAGTGTATTCTTCCGTGCTTGAGTGGAATATTCAAAAGATGTCTGCTAGGTCCATTTGATGTATAGTATCATTTAATTCGGACACTTTTATGATTATTCTTTGTCCAGTTGACCTGTGTAATGGAGACAGTGGGTTATTGAAGTTCCCTACTACTAATGAGCTGGGGTTAATGCGTGTCTTCAAGTCCTGTAGTGTTGTTTTTATGAATATGGGTGCACCAGAGTTTGGTGCATATATGTTAAGGATTGTAATATCTTCTTGGTTAACTTTTCCTTTGATTAGAATGAAGTGGCCCTTCTTTGTCTCTTCTGATTAGTTTTAGTTTGAAGTCTATTTTGTCAGATATTAGAATTTCACCCCTGCTTGTTTCTTAGTGCCATTTGTTTGAAATATTCTTTTCCATCCTTTTACCTTAAGGTAGTGTCTGTCCTTGAAGGTGAGATGGGTTTCTTACAGACAGCAAAGAGATGGATTTTGTTTCCTAATCCATTCACTGAGTCTGTGTCTTTTGACTGGGGAGTTCATTCCATTGATATTTAAGGCTATTATTGAAAGATGTATATTGGTTGCTGTCATTTTAATTGCTGTTTGTATTCTCTGTCTAATTTTGGGTGTCCTAGATTATACCTTTATTTATTTTCTTTTGTTGCTCCTGGGGTATAGTTGTTTCTCTTTCTGCTCTCTGTATTGCTTCAAGTATTCTTTGAAGGGCTGGTTTTGTGGACATGTATTCTTTCAGGTTATTCATGTCATGGAAGATTTTTCTTTTTCCCTCAAATATAATAGACACTTTTGCTGGGTAAAGTATTCTGGGCTGGCAAATATTGTCATGTAGAACTGGAAAAACCTTTGTCCAGGCTCTTCTGGCTATCATAGTTTGCATTGAAAGTCAGCTGTAATTCTGGTGGGCTTTCCTTTGTATGTGACTTATTGTTTTCCTTTTGCTGCTTTCAGTATTCTCTCTTTGTTCTATACATTTAATGTTTTTACTATGATATGTCATGGGGAGCTTCTTTTCTGATCCTGCCTATTTGGTGTTCTTTGTGCTTCCTATATTTGTATGGGGATATCTTTCCTTAATTTTGGGAAATGGCCTTCTACAATCCTGTTTAAGACCTGGTCAACACCATTAATCTGAAATTATTCTCCATCCTCTATTCCTATGATCTGTAGATTTGGTCTTTTCATGGTGTCACACATCCCTTGCATATTCCATTCCTGTGTTTTTTAAAATTTTTTATACTCTTTGCTTGAGTGGTCCAATTCTCCAACTTTATCCTCCAGTGTTTATATTCTGTTTTCCATTTCATTCATTCTAGTAATGAGGCTTTCCCGTGTTGTTTCAATTTGGCTTATTGAGTTTTGTACTTCTTTCTTCATTTCTGCCCTAGTTTTCTTCAATGTTTCTATCTCTTTTGTGACTTCATTCAGAAATTTATCCCTACCTTCTTTTAGCTCTTTGATTTGTTTATTTTTGTGTTCTTTTAAATTTGTTGTATTCCTTGATCATGTTTATGATTGTTCTTTTAAATTCAGTGTCCTGGGATATCTCTAGGTTGTTCTCCTTGTAGAACTCTTCCACAGGATTGGTGGAGTTTGGTTGGGACATAGTGTTTTGGCTTTCCATTTCATTATTCTTTCATTGTGATTTTGGCTCGTGAATTTCTTTTGTTGTTTATGATTCTGATGTGAGACTTAAGTTGAAGTATGCTTTGGTTTGTTTTATTGGGGTGCCTAAATCATTTTTTTAATTAGTTATGTAAAGCTGGTTGGTACAGGGTTCAGGTTCTCTCAGGTTTATTTTGGAGGGAACTGATGGCTTCAGATCAGCTATTCAGGCATACCCACAGAAGCGAA
>NW_008357493.1:4665752-4685177 GCF_000622305.1 Nannospalax galili | reverse complement strand
CTGTTATGCTAATAAGGTATCCTACTTGCTGTACTGTGATAGGACGCTAAAACTGTTATGCTAATAAGGTATCCTACTTGCTGTGCTGTGATCAGACCACTACCCCTATATAAGCTTGTGCCTTCCTGTAATAAAGCAGACCTGTGTCACTGAACCTGGTCTCCTGTGTCTGAATGCAGCTCCACTGACACAGTCTCCTCATCAGCCCTGGGGTCTGGGACTGGTCAGAAGCAGCGACGACAGGAGGAAGCACAGTGCAGGCAAAAGAGCTGCCTCAGCACCAGGCGAGCAGAAGAGTGGCCTCAGCCCAGGGCAGGCAAAAGTGCAGCCTCAGCCCAGGGCGAGCAGAGAATGAAGGAGTGGCACCCACGAGAATGGAGGAGCGGCCGCCACTGGCAGTGACTGCAGGGGGATAGGTATCGCACAATTAGGTTAAACTCACCACCACATGGAGGTCTGGTCTCTCAAGAAGTTCCCTGCATTCTGGACCCTCTGCCAGAGGGAGGCCAGAGGAAGGCCAGACATCAGCATTCTATGACAGTCTGCTCTTGTTTTTCTAAAAGTAGTTTCCCACTTCCAAGAACATGATATTGCACCGATTTTACAGTCCCTAAGTATTTACTGAGTGAATTGTATATTTTAGTACATTATTAATTGTCATGGAATACATCTTTCAGTTTTTAGACCTTCTCTATTCTTAAAAAAAAAATAAGATGAAGGGCATCCCTTCATTTAGGCCTTCAATTGCTTAGTTCTACTTAAATGTTCTCTTTGTAAGATTTCAAGGTATTCATAATCCTATTTTAGAATCTTTCACATAGTACCACACTTTCAAGTAACTTAGTACATTGTTGTGTCCCCAGTAGAATGTAAACTACTTTTAGTTATGTCTGTTTTGGAGAAGCAGTCTGCCATAGTCCCCGAGGGTCCCCTCAATGTAGGTTTGCCAGATAAAATAGAGGATGCTCAGTTCCATTTAAATTTCAGATAAACAACAAATGCAATATTTGGAATATACTTATACTAAAATATTTATGCTCCTGAAATTCAATGCTAATTCTAGGCTATCTCTGGGTTTTATTTCCAAACTTGCCCATGGCATAAAGATAGACATAATATCTTGCACAAATGAATACAAGAAAATCTCAGAGTCTGTGGTTGTTTCAATACTCTTCAAGTACCTGTGAGACTGCGGCTGACCTTATCATCACTTATTTAGACAAACTCAGAAGAATAGAGCTAGTGCTTAATTTATTCAAAATTTATTTTGAACTGATTGATTATTTTCTATAGTTATCTCCTTCCTGCATCAGCCAGTGAGATACCTTTGTAGGTATTCCTCCAGAGGATCAACTACAGTACATTGTAATGGCATTTTTCAGGGTATCTGTGGTGTTTTCACATTAAAAACATAAGTTCCTATTGAATAACAGTTGATTTATAGAAAAAGAATGAAGCAAATCTAGAGAACTCATAAGTATTACTTCTGCGATTCCCAGGAATGTACACTTGTTAATATATAAAGAATTAATCTTGGTACAAATTATCAGCAAATGACCTCACCCATTGCAGAGTCCAGTAGTTTCCTCAGGAGTGTGTGTCTTCTGCAGAATGCCCCACTAATTGCCATTGCTATGTCTCCTTGGAGAGCTCTGGACTGAAATGTCATGTTAGTCACCCCAACTATTTGGTAATCTCAAGTTTGTGAAGAAATGTGCTATGGGACTGGAGAGATGGCACAGCAGTTAAGACCACTGTCTGCTCTTGCTGAGGACCCTGGTTCAAATCCCAGTGCCTACGTGACAGCTAACAACTGTCTGTCACTCCAGTTCCAGAGTAGCCAATGCCTTCATCTGGCCTCTGCAGGCATTACATAACATGGGTGCATGCAGACATAGCACTCATACACATTAAATAATTAATTTTTAAAAAAGGAACACTGGTTTGTACAATGCATTTTTACTTTTCCCCTTATGTTATTATCTGAAAAGCTAATAATTTTTAATTATGGTTAAATGATATTACCTTATTTGAAAAGTATACCAGAAAGCTAATTCATCTTCACAACACTTTATAAAAGACTCACAGTGACTACATGATTTCTGATCTTGCTGACATCAGTAACATGAATAGCTGGTATTTTCCAGCTTTTTCTCTTCTATGGACAGTTTTCCCCCTTTCAAACTAATAAATTCATTTTTATTGCAGTAAGTATTAGTTCATTGGCTTCTTCTTTGCAGTATACCTAAATAGGTATGATTTTTCTCTAATTTCAATGACAGTTTTATTTGTTATAAATATGTTTCATGTTACTAAGCTCGAAAGTCCCTATAGACTCTACAAGGCTGATGTTAATAACAATTAGAGTATTTAAACATATAAACAAAAATATGCAAATTATATATGCAGTGTTTTATGTATTCTTAATAATTATCACAGAGAGGTTTTATCCAGGGCATTTTAAAGTGTTCTCAACTGAATTACAATATTATTAGATTATAAGACTTAAATAATTTGGATCTAATGAATTGAATAAAAAGAGCTGTTAATTTTATTGCATGGTTTGTTTTAATGCAAGCTAAAATTGAAATGTAGCTATTCCCAACTCTCCAATGAGAAGTATTCTGAAACTGGCAAGGGAGGCAGGTAATACAAAAGTAAGGATGGGAAGAAATGTAAAAGAGGAAATAGAAAATAAGGATATCAAATAAGCTTAACAATTTTTGTTTGAGTGAGAAGTGCCCCAACATACTCATGAATCTGAGCCCATTAGTAGTGCTGTTGAGGAGGTTATGGAATCTTTGGGTGTGAAGCCTGGCTGGAGGAAGTAAATTAGGACCAGGCTTTGGGGGTTCAAAGACTTGCCCAGCTTCCTGTGTATAGAGGCAATGTGATCAGTCAGCTTCTAGCTCTAGCCACCCGCTGTTATCCCTTTTCCACCATTATGGACATCTACCCCTTTGGAACCATAAGTCTGAATAAACTTTTCTTTCTATAAGTTGCTTTTGGCCATGATATTTTATGACAGCAGCAGAAAAATTAAAGCAGCAAGTTGTCAGGGAAGTGACTTTTTGGTTTCTTAAACTTTTAGGGACAGCCAAAAGAAAAAACTCTACTGAGCTATTGTATTAATTACCTTTCTGTTGCTGTGATAGAACTCCGTGACCAAAGCAACTTAAAGAAAAATGTGTTTATTTGATTTACAAAAAGAGAGAGCCAATAAGTTCAAGCAAGAGAGCAGCAGGAAGCAGCTGGGGGATAAGTTGAGGGCTCACATCTTCAAGCACATGAACAAAGCAGGCAAAGCAAGTTGAAAGTGGGAGGAGGTTATAAACTCTCAAAGTCTACCCCCAGTGATATGCTTCCTCCAGCAAGGTCACACCTCTTAAACCTCTGCAAACAGCACCACCAACTGGGGCCAAATAATCAAATACTTGGAATTCATGGGGGCATTTCTCATTCAAATCAGAACTACACAGAAACGGAAACAGCTAAGTGCCTGCATAAGAAATTGGCTTAGTTTCCTCAGGGAAAGGTTTCTCAGTATCCACAAAGAGCCACCTACACTTTGGGCTAGGCAGTATTTTGCAGTAAGGGAAGTCTTGAGAGTTTGAGACTGCTGAGTACACTTTTGATCACTGGGTGTCAGATGTACCCCACATTTGAATAAAGTAGCAAAGTTTTGAGATATTGCATAATATGTGGGTACCACCCTACACATTGAGAATGACACATTAAGGAAATTGGAAAACTTCTAGACTGGTGTTATTTGGTGTCATTTCCATGATGAATCTTCTTGTAACTAGGTGAGAGCAAAAACTAATAAATTCCCCACTTTGTAGAATGAAACAGCCTAATTAAAGAACTAAAGGGGACTAAAAATTTAAAATATATCACTTTCTGTGAAAGAGGGAAAACAGGATGGAAGGGTACAAGTAAGAATGGAGGTGAAATGGTAGAGAGTAGTAGGTTGTGCAGAGATCTCTGCCGAAAGTCTATATGGAAATGTTATAAGGAAATCTGTAACTTTGAGTGATAATTTAAAAACCAAATTAAAGAACATATACCACTTCCTCATTAAATTATTTGCAGGCAGGCAACATGCATTTCAGAACACTGTAATGTCTTTCACCTCGATAGACAGATGATAAGGCCCTTTGTGACTGACTCTCACCTGTCCTTTGATGCTTTTGAGATTTGTAATCTGTGGCTCCTCCCTGTAACTCCGTGAAACTCAAACCCCCATTTTTCCTTGTGCTCAGAGGTTGGACTCCTGCTCATTCTCAGCTGTCCACTTATGCATCTTTACCTTTTTATATCTTTCTGAGATTTGAGCTCACCACAAGCCAGATCTCATATATGCTATGTGAATCCAAGGAAGGACTTTCCCATTATCATACTTGCAAATTCTGTCATTCTTATCCAGTTCTGAATCAAACATGTCCCTCTGTATATGTCTTTAAAACTCAATCACTAACAAAGACAATTCATGGTTTGGCTTTCTGGCTCTTCTCCTTGGCCTCTATCAAGAAAGCTGACACTACAGGTTAAGCTTAGGTGTTTCTGGCTGTCTCTGCTACTTTCATCCCTGAGTAGATCACATAGTGGGATGTGGGAATCTAGCATCTAGAAGTCACATTGAAGCTTGATTCAAACCCTAATTGCTAAATTTTCCTTGGAGTTTACTTCAAACAATGGGAAATAAAGGACAAAAAAAATACACCTTTCTTTCATCTAATGGTCTAGTCTGTGGCATGGCATCTCCTCTCTCTTCTTCTAACTAGAAGGATTTGCATCTGTTAGCCCTCTGCTGCCCAGGATGGCCTAATTGCTAAATTTTCCTTGGAGTTTACTTCAAACAATGGGAAATAAAGGACAAAAAAAAAATACACCTTTCTTTCATCTAATGGTCTAGTCTGTGGCATGGCATCTCCTCACTCTTCTTCTAACTAGAAGGATTTGCATCTGTTAGCCCTCTGCTGCCCAGGATGGAGCACCAGCAGGGAACAGGGTCTTCTGCAAAGTCACATCTTCACATGCCTGAAGGACTTTCTGCAGTCTGGCTGCCCTTTGCTTGTATCTCTCTTCTAGACTGTTCAAGACAAAAACTAATATTCACTAATTTTTGTTTTGAGGGGTGATCATTTTTAAAATGAGTGTGATTTTTTTAAAGTCATAAATGTGCATTTCAAGCTCAAGAGGTCTTTGTTTTAGTGGTAGAAAGTTGTCTGTTTTGCTCACACCATTGCATCTCCATATATAAGGAAGGCATTAAAAAACAATTTTTCATTCTAATGTGTATCATTTTACTTCAAAATAGCATCAGAGAATAGTACAAACATACTGAGGTGGTGATTTTCCAAACCACTGACAATAGAATATGCAAGTGAGAATGAGGAGCCATAGGAATTTTTGATTGCTGATGGCTGGGCAGAGAGAGACAGCCATGTTTGAAGATCATCCATTGTTTTCTCTCATAAACAATCAGAATCTGACCTTCTAATCAGGACTTTTGCTCCTTGATATTTATCCAATTACGTTTAAAACTTATGTGCGTACTAGGAGGAGGTATTCTTGTGTATAGGCAGGAAGGACATGGAAACGATAGGTAACTACCTCACAATTTTGTAGTGAACCTCAGGAAATTCCAAAAAATAAATCCATGGAAACAGTATCAGATAAGTATCCACCAAAATAAGTCAATTCCTTCTAATAAGTGTAAGAATGACTTGGGGCTAAGGAGATGGCTCAGGGATTAAGAGTAACAGCTGCTCTGGCAGAAGACCTGGGTTTGGTTCTCAACATCCACATGGCAGCTAACAACCATCCACAACTACAGTTCTAGGGGATCTAATGCTCTCTTCTTGCTTCTATGGCTACTGCATGCACAAGTATACTTGCATACATGCAGGCAAACCACTCATACACATAAAATAAAAATAAATCAATAACAAAATTTGACTTCCTATATTACTCTTTAAGAACTTAATATTTTTATAGGTGAGGGATGACTACATTAGTGATGTCATGGAAGTTTGTACACTATCTGCTCAAAATGCCTACATGACGTATTTTTTTCTTCTAGATCCTGTGCATCTGTGAAATACTGATAAGAAAACCTGTGTACTTTTCAGCTGTGTCCTCATCTTAGCCACATTACACTTTACATGGTACTATGTATCAGGTTGAATAAGATAAGGTATTTGGGATGGAAATTCTCTAAGTGCACCTAAATTTAAACTTGATTTTCAGAACCCATGCCATACTATTTGAGGATGATAAGAAAAGAACTGAGGTGGGCATGGTGGTACACACTTTTAGTCCCAGCACTCGAGAGGCAAAGGTCTATATAGTGGTCTTATATAGTGTGTTCCAGGCCAGTTGGGGCTACATGGAGACCATGAATGAAAGAAAGAGAGAGAGAGAGAGAGAGAGAGAGAGAGAGAGAGAAAGAGAGAGAGAGAGAGGAAGAAAGGGAGGAAGAAGAGAACTGAAGGTTGACTGGCTACAAGCACAGGCAACTCTGACATTGCTAAAGGTCCTTTATTTTGGATTGCTTTGATAAAAACTTGCTTACACTATTCGTCTGTATGTATGAATATATGTATGTGTGCATGCCTGTTTAATAAAATACGTAGTTAGCCTTTGTAAGGGGTGTTGTTTGAGATGGAGAGGGGAAGATTTAGAGAGTTAGTCATCTGTATGGAGGACAGCATGTGTGGTCAGGGGACAAAGTGCTGTGGATTCGGTGTGAGCAGGAAATGGCATGAAGGAGACAAGGAAAGAGTGCTGTGGAAATGAGGCTCAGACACACTCAGAAATGTAGGAGAAAACACATCTGCCCTGCAGCTTTGATAAGCAGAATTAGGAGGATCCATGGGCTGTCTTTTTTTTTTTTTTAGTGAAGATTAGACAAATGATCAACTTAGGATAGATTTTAGATTACTCAATGCTGGTATGGCCATCGGTTATAGCTGGGCATTGCCTGGTTTTAAAAGTTTTAAATATCACCACAGAACAATGTTTATGTAAGAAAACACAACATTACTTCGCTTTATGTGTGTGCTACACACAGTTTGAATTTAGGACACAGAGACTAAGCAAATAGAACATGTAAGTTAACAAACAAGGGTGACTGAACAAAATCTCTGACAGATATAGGACAAACTAAGGTATGTTATTTGGGAAAACTGGCTCAGTGAATTCAATCAGTGTTGAGCAACCAAATTCTAAGAAGAAAAAGCATATATTTTTTTTTATATATATATATGCCAAACAAAACGAGAAATCAGAAAACCACCAAATGTCTTCCTCTGCCTCTCTGGATGATTATCTTTCTCACAGTTCACCAGCTTCCTCCACTTAGTAGCAAAACCTCTCTGGTGAGAGCTCCGATGACTCCAATTCTGAGATTTTGGTCCCTGAGAAATAAATGATTTTTTTCTTAAATCCAGCTAAGCAAACTAGGCGACATTTTGTTGGGTGCACACTACTGGGAGGTTGAGGTCATTAAGTCAACAAGGGAAGTAATTGTCAGAAAAAGGAAAGCTATTCTTGAGTAAATGAGGAGGTGAAATTGTTCTAAGTTCAACAACTGGCGATGTAGCTCAGTTGCAGTCTATGCCTAGCATGCATGAGGACCTGTGTCCAACACCCCAAGCACCACATATTTTCAGAATATGGATTCTGAATGCTCATAGTCCACGACTTATGGGAAGTAAACATACCAAACTGACTGTGGTCACATCTGGCATTATTCAGAATCATGGCTGTTTATTTCTTCCTTGGTTGCCTGCTTAACTGGATGAACATACTCAACATTGAAACCTTTAAATTTCAGTAGTTAAGATAGACAGAGGTCCAAAGACGGATTGTCTAGTCAACAGAGAGGTGATGTGAAAAAAAGAATCATATTTTGTCTTAATTTTATGTTACACATCACAAGTTTTCAAGACTTGTTAATTCTTCAGAGACTGTTCTGCCTTGGGGAGTGTTCCTATTGGTTTGGGATGCTGTAGAATGCTATCCGACTTTGAAGTAAAATTGAAATCAGCTCAGATTCAAAATACTACGCAATCCTGAGAGCAGTGGATTTCTAAATTCCTAACATCTGGAACCACAGATGGTCAACTTGTTTGTTTGTTCACTTAGAGAGTGAGCTTCTTAATCTCATTGACTAGATGTATTTTTGAATAGTTTCAGCACAACGACACTAAGAACTGTTTTTAAGAAACCAATCTGGTTGAAACACTTAAACAGACCGATTATTATGAATGATATTCAGGAAAATTCTTCAGGTTTATAAGCCATTTGTTAATAGTTCATCCTTAGTAGTCATTTGAACCATTTTCCGAGTTATACAGAAGTATGGAATCAACTCTTTTTTAGGCAATAACAACAGACACACAAAACTAAGTGATTTGTTATTATGATTGTGTTTTATTATGATTATGACTTAATTGAAAATGCCCTTGATACAAGAGACCAAATTTTCTTTGTGAGTCTCTTGTGTTAATAGTATCAAATATGGGGGATGGGGTTGTACTTGTGCATCAATCCATCTTTACCACTCTTCTTTAATTTTTCCTACAGGTAAAATTGTCTGGTAAGAAACTCATTGCCAACATGGTACAATATAGAAGCCATGTGTTTCTCTGGACTACTTTAGAGAAAGTAAGATCATATTGGGATTTTTGTTTTTAAAAATCTTATTGGCAGCTGTAATGAGGGCAGTTAGAGAAATGTCAGATTCCAGAGAGTATATGACTCATAGTTTTATATTAAAGGTAAAACCACTGGCCAGCATAGAATTTCAGGGCCAAGCAGCTGAATTCTCATCTATGATGTTATAAGTGTGTATCACAGCTTTGGCAAGTAAGGCTCAGATACAATTGTACATTGCTGTTCCCCAGAAAATGGTAATGTTTAAGAAAATCTGTGGTCCAGTAATTTGTGGAGTTGATAACCTGTTGATGGTTGGACGAGATGGAGCAGTGAGTAGTTTTTGGTTCTAACTGTAATTAGCTCACTTTCAGTTTTCCTCTCTTCCTTCCTTCCTCCCTCCCTCCCTCCCTCCCTCCCTTTCTTCTTTAGAAACTATGTCTTGTTTCATAGGCCCCACCGTGAACTTGTCAATCCTTACATAGTCCCCTAAGTGCTTCAGTTGGGAGTATGTGCCTACACTTCTGACTGTTCAGTTTTCATGAAACATGGATGTCCTAGTTTCACCCGGATACATTCAATAAGAATGGTGGTATGGATTATAGGCATAATGTCATTTGAAAGCAATCCAAGTGATGCAAAGGAACAGTGCAACTTGAAAATAAGTAGCTTGTCAAATGAAACCTCCAGGTCAATGAAAATAATATTTCCTTACAAAAGGGTGTATTATTAAAGTGAATTAATTGCAATGAAGAAGCAAAGCAGATGATTTTGTGTATTATGAACATTGTTGATTTTAAAGTCCCCAAGCGACCACCTACTGAAGGGGTTTTAAGAGATAAAGAGCGCTGAACATTGAAAATTATTGTTAGCATAGGAAAGATCAAAATAGGTGAGGGCAACAAAGGAAAAAGACTTATTTGGATGTACAGAAAGAGAAAACCTGAAACCCTTTGGTACAGGCCACTGAAGAGACTGTGCCACCATGTAGTGATTTGATCCAGCCTTTGGCTAAGGAATTGCGTACCAAGGAAAACTGGAACTGTTACGAGCAACAAGATCCCAAATGAAAAGCAGATGCATCCATTGGAACAAACCTGAAAGACTCCTGTGTTCCCTAAATAAGGACCAATGTATTGTAAAACTGAGGTTAAATGTAGGAAATATAGACACCATCACCGTTCTCAGCTTGACCAAAGCTATAGTTTTTTGTATTGTTCCAGATTTCATAGTATTTGAATTCCATAAATTAATTAACTTGTTTTGAATTGTTAAAGAGCAATAATTAAATCCTAATGCCTTCCCTATTGGGAGGTTTATAATCAGAGAGAAGAGACGATGGCTTTGTATTTTCCTTACTTGCACCTAGGGAAATAAAACAAAACTGCATTTCACAGCCAGTACATATTTTGGCAGAACTTTTCAGGATTGTAAAGTACAGAAGTTATTCTAGTCTCTGGAATTTAAATAAGTAGCTTCACTAATTAGGAAACTGTGGTCCAAGTCATTCAAAAATTCTCAATATTTCAGGATTAATTCACACTTGATGGCAACAACTGTCCTTTAACTATTAGGAATGTTTAGGGAGAACTTCAATACTGTTATAATTAATAAATTTAAAAACGTTTTGGAGTTTCGTGAAAGCAATTTCTTTCTCTGTTAGTTGTGTTGCACACTCAGATTAGTTGAGAGAATCAGGTCCTTTAGTCTCTCCAATGCCCTTAGTGGTGGGCGGGACGCCAAGAGGAAGCATGGCTTCGTATTCCCCTCTGCTGCTTGTTGTGTTTACAGAAGACCCTGAGATTGAAACTTATCTCTGACTTGAGACCATCAAGGGATCATGGGTAAATCTAGTAACCCATCCCCTGGTCAGCAGGAATGATGCTAATGAGGTTTTTGTTAGAATGAGATAGAAGTTTATTTTAAAATATTTTATTACTTTTACTTTATGTGTATGAGTGTATTGCTGGCATTTGTGTAAGTATGCCTGTGTTGTGCAATGCCTGTGAACATCCGAAGAGAGCTGCAGAGTCTCTGGAACAGAAGAGTGGGTGCCCTCCGCCCCCATTTACAGCTGTGCTAGAAAATCCATATATAGATCAAATATACTCAAATATAGATCCTGTGACTTCCCAAGAGCCCCACAAAATGGCAAGGGAGGTGCCTCATGGCATTCTCAGCTTGTATTTCCTTAGCCCCTCCCCCACATGCAGCTAAAGTCAACTGATTGGGTGGGAGGGGTAACCGCCTTGATGAGGGTGAGAAGGAGTTGGGACTACAGCTTGCTGGCATAGTGGTCAGAGGACACTTCCAGATAATGCTCCACACCTTCTTCTGGCTCTTTCATTCTTTCTGCCAACCTCTTCCACAAAAGTCCCTGAGCCTTAGAGGGGGTGGTAGATGTGGGATGATCTTACTTTCACTGTTACAAGGCACCGAACTTTCGGGTTGTTAGCCTCAATGTAGGTGTTGGGAACTGAACCTGGGTTCTCTGCAAGAGCAGCCGGTGTTCTTCACCACCGAGAGAGCTTTCTAGCCCTGAGATGGAAGTTTTTATGCGAGATGTTGAATATGGAACTCCTCAGATAAGAAAAATAAGTGCTAGCTCTCAGTGCTATCATAATCTACAGTACTGTCACCCGTTTACTAAAGCCTTCAGTTCTTCATGACTAATGATAATGTCAAGAGCAGCAGGTGGAAACTGAGCTAGCCAATCCACACAGTCTCTGAAGAGGACTCATGTCATTGGTTTTAGGGAAAGCAGTGATTTTCTTTGTGTAAAGTGAATGTATCTGCATCAGGCCATGAGTCAAGTGCTCTAACTTCCTGCCCTATCTGGATTAACATACATTAAATTCTTGCAAAGTTCAAGAAAGGTTTTACATGATGGACACTGCTGTAAGGTTAAATCTTACCCCCCACCCCCCAAAAAAAAGAAAGAAAAAGAAAGAGATGTTAGCATATGAATCTGCAGATAAATCAGTGTGGTATGAATGTAATATCCTACACAGTAAAATAAACTTAAGGATATAATGAGATTATGAGCCTTAAAAAAGCATCACTATGGGCTGGAGTGATGGCTCAGACTGGCTGCTCTTACAGAGGACCCAGGTTTGGCTACGAACACCCTGTGACAACTAAGAACCATCCTAACTGCAGTTCCAGGGAATCTGACACCCTCTTCTGACCTCTTTTCACACTACACAACACAGAGGCACTTACGTAAATGCAGGCAGTACACTCATACACATGAAATAAAAATAATAAAATGTAAAAATAACATGATTATCCTACATTATTCGGGTGGACCAAGTGTGATTCAATAGTATTATATGTCTCTTTTGAAAAAATGCATACGTATGTGAGAGATAAGTTGTGTATGTCTGTGAATTGTGTGCATGCATGTGTGCCACATACATGTACAGGTCAGAAAATGACCTTGAGTGTCCTTTATCCTCAGAAACAATCTCTTTGTGTTTTGAGATAGGGTGTCTCACTGACCTGGAACTTTCTTATCTGGCTAAGCTAACTGTCCAGCAATCCCTAGGGACCTACCTGTCTATACCTCTCTAGGACGATGATTATAGGCATGCATCATATACCCAAGTCTTTTATGTGGGTTTTGGGGTTTGAACTGGTGTCCTCATGCTTGCTTAGGAAGCACTTTATTAACCAAGCTCTCTCCTCAAACTCCCCATTTCCTTTTATCACAATGGTGCAAGGGTTCAGAGTAGAGAGAAAAAGAGATAGACAGAGGAAAAGGTGAAGGCACTGGGATTATAACAGAAGAAAATGGAGTGATTTGGGGCACTCTTCAGACAATACATGAAGATCCAGAAAATGGAAAAGGCACTGAATGGATTCCACCCTGGGCATTCCATGATTCACTCTTGTGAATACCTTGATTTTTTATTTTTTTTAATTTTTTTGTTGTTGTTGTTTTTTGGTCTTTTTGAGACAGGGTCTCCCTGTAGCCCCAGCTGGCCTGGAACTCACTATGTAGACAAGGCTGGCCTCAAGAAGTGTAAGACTGAGCAGCCACATGTGCTGGCTTTTAGCGAGGGTCTGCTGTTGCTCTCTGAACAGTGGTAAAACTGATGCAGCAATCAGGCTGATGCAAAGAGAGGAGGGACAGGGGCCATGATTCACTCTTGTGAATACCTTGATTTTTTATTTTTTTTAATTTTTTTGTTGTTGTTGTTTTTTGGTCTTTTTGAGACAGGGTCTCCCTGTAGCCCCAGCTGGCCTGGAACTCACTATGTAGACAAGGCTGGCCTTGAACTCACAGAGATCTGCCTGCCTCTACCTCCAGGGTGCTGAGATTAAAGGCATGTGCCACCACACCTGTAATACCTTGATTTTAACCACGTTGTGAGGAAAAGCTCAGACTTCTCTTTTCCAGAATTGTAGGGGAAATGAATGAATGTTATTTTAAGATACTATATTCGTTGCACTGATTAACTACCAAAACAACTATCTTTCACATAATCCAGGAACTAATTTACACTGCACACTCTTCATCCCTGCTCCAAAGGCACTCCACAGAGAAAACTTCTGAAGATAAAGGACATTTTGAACACAAGACTCAGATATCAAATTGGTTTCTAGTTTTAAACAGCAGCTCTGGATGGTAGAATACAATAGCACTGTGTCTGAACCTAAAAGTAAAATAATTTCTAGTCAAGCACCCAACTATGTGTGTTGGGATAATAAAGATATTTCCAGATCTGCAAAATTCATAGTATTCCCTCTATATTCTGGTTTTCTCACAAATAAACTGTAAATGAAGGAGTTTTTGAGAAGACAGAAGACAACACATTTAGGGGGTGTTTAGTGCATTTACAAACATTCAGCACAGAGGTATTCAGGATAAGATACATACTCAAGTCAAAGAGAGCATTCAATTCATGTGGGAAGGTTATAACTCCAGGGGACAAGCTTTAAGAACAGGGCGACTTCATATGAGTGACTGTTTACAGACTTGGATTCAAAATGCTAATAATAAGAAGGGACTAGACAAAAAGCTATGAAAGCAACAAACAAATATATAGTAGAAACATTCATAATTTGCTCTATAGATTGATTCTGATGACCAGAAAGCATTCGTTTTGTATACTGTGGATTTTAGTGATCTAAGGTATGTGCATGTTCATATGCAAGGGTAGGACTGGCTGGCAGAAGAGGAAAAGATAAGTCTGTTTTAGAAGATAACTTCTGCTCAGATTAAGCACATAAAATACAGGAATATTACTTTGTTATTCAGAAATTTGGAAATAAATATCAAAGACTTGGTAAAAATCCAGTTGTGAGAAATGAAATACAGAAACCTCGCAGTTGTTTCTTGTCTACAAAGTGACCTGGGGAGTACGTAGACATTAAAAAAAATTATATGTATGAGTATATTGCCTGCATGTGTGTAAATGCACTGTATTGTACAATTCCTACGGAGCTCAGAAGAGGTCATTGGACCTCCTGGAACTGGAGTTACAGATGGTTGTTAGCCATGTGGAACCAAACCCAGGTCCTCTGCAAGAACAGTCAGTGTTCTTAACCACTGAGCAATCTCTTGAGCCTTAAATCGATACTTTAAGCCAACATCCATAAGTTTGCTAAAAATAGAAAACCAAGAAGCATAATTTGAAAAAGGAAACAAATGTGTAATATTATATCACACAACAGCTAAAGAAAATGCTTAAAGAGAGAAATGACAACAGCTATTTAGGGTAAAAGTCTTAACTAGGAGGTGAAACAGTTTCTATGCATAACAGAAATTATCTAATAATGTCAATCCTTCAGAACTTTAACTTAAAGTGTTGGTGTTCAGTTCAGTTCAATTTGAATAAAATTAAGACAAAACGACTTCAAATTCAGTATGTAAAGACTGTGAATTTGATGATACATAATTTTGAACTTGAATGGCTAAAAAGAGTACATTCTTCATGTAGTGAAAATATTTTAAAATGGACATTGGAAATTTGCACAGCTTTAAGTAGGTTTGCCATCTACCTAATAATAATGTAACAGGAGTTATATTCTGTTCTTAATATTGAATAATATATTGTGAGATATTGCAACTAGAAATTGGAAGAGAGAAACACAAAGCCCTGTTGCACTATATTTGAAAATTTCTTTTTTCAAAAAAACTTATTATTTTTATTTTATCTGTATGAGTGTATTGCCTACATATATGTGAGTGCACCATGTCATACAATGCTATGGAGGTCAGAAGAGGGCTTCAGATTACCCTGCAACTGGAGTTAAGGACAGTTCATAGCTGCCATGTAGGTGCTGGGAATTGAACCCGGGTCCTCTGCAAGAGCAGTCAGTGCGCTCTTAACTGCTGAGCCATCTCTCCAGTCCCAGAAAGTTTACTTTCTAAAATCAACTAAAAATGAAACCTTTTAACAAAGACAAGTTATAAAAACATTGAATTTTGATGATGATGCTGACAGAAAGATGGAAAACAGAGAGGCTGGATAGATGCCTCGGTCTGTAAAGGATTGACTGTGTATGCATAAAACCCCAAGTTTGATCTCTAGAAGCTACTATATAAATTTCTGGGCATAGTGGCCCCACTTTTAATTCCAACCTTGGGGAGTCAGACTGTACCTGAGGACTTGTGGACCATCTATTCTAGCAACCAGAGAGCCTGAGGTTCCAATTGGAGCTGTTGTGAAGTCAAGGGGCACAGCTCCTTAGGAAGAATAAAGCCTGAGGCTGCTCTTTGACCTTCAAACTCATGTGTATACAAATCTGCATAGTCACAAGCTTCTGCACGCACATGAATATGTACACGTGAATACACGTATGCACATAAACAAACACAAATACACCCAAAATAACAAAGCCTGAAACAGACCACTGTAATTTGGTATGGGAAATATGTGGCTTTGGTAACTAAGAGGAAAATAGAAGTTACTCAGCAAATGGCATGAGAAATTTCACTCAAAATAAGGAAAAAAAATCAATGTATTCGATATGATGCTATATAAAAGCCTTTTTCAAAATAATTAAATATCTTAATATAAAAGTTAAAATCTTATGACAATAGGTAGATTATTAAATTAGTTTTTTTGCATGTTTTAAAGAACATATCTTAATTTTGATTAAAGCAAATTTAGTATATATAAAAATACATGCCTGAATTGAATTGGAATTGAGATTGAGTATGAAAAAATAAATATAATCAGTAAAATGGTAGAAATTCCATACCAGAAACTGAAAATGACAATATATGAATTGAGATGAATATGATTGTCTTAATAATGAAATAAATAATAAACGACATGAATATTGTATACCCAAAGATACCAGATGTTGTAGTGTATGAGAGAATTTAAACAACAGTATTTTCATTAAAAGTATCAGCTAACAATTTCCTAAAGAAATCTAAAGTTAAGATACAAGTATATTTTAAAATAATATCAGTTTTGAGTGATGGAACATACCTTTAATTCCAGCACTTGGGAGGCAAAGGCAGGTAGATGTCTGTGAGATTGAGGCCAGCCTGGTCTGAGTAGTACATTCCAGGCCAGCTGGGGCTACAGGGAGACCTTGTCTCAAAAAAAAAGAACAAAACCTATAAATAATATGATATATAGATAATACACCATTTTAGTTGAAATGAATGGGAAAATACAAGAATAAAGAACAGCTAATTTGAAATAAATGTTGGAGTGCAGAAGGAGCATTCATAGATATGTGAAAAGATGAACATTTAACTCTAAATTACAACTTCACTCTTCTATCTATAATTGTTTTCATGCTGGTCTGGAAGAGAATGGATATTTGACCCCTCAACTCTGCCTTCCTCTGTACTTCTCTAAAGACATTTTCTCATGACCTCATCAAAGTAATAGAAATTTGACACACATCTCCGAAGTATTCTAAAAGGTAATTTTCAAGTTAAACTTCCTTTTGTACTCTCTGGAAAGGGACACCATTGTCCTTTCCAAGTGTGTGACCGATTGTCTTTCAGCAGCGTTTCAAGGCCCAGGCCCTTTCATCTACCTCTGTGGTCTTCAGATGTCCATATTTAATAGCTGTTCTCCTCATTAACTCTGCACTTGACTGTATTCATCTACTGTTGCCAAAAAACCTCCTCTTATTCTTTTCCAAATAGCTAGCAACACTTTTCATTGCAAATCTTATTTCAGTGTTTTTCTTAAGATATAAATTTCAGTATTATTTAATATCATCCACTAAGCAAAGGTCAATTGTTACGAATTTAAGATGCTTGCCTTTTTAAAAATTGTTACATTTTATTTATTTGGATTTTTGTTTGTTTGTTTGTTGTGTGTGTGAGTGTGTGTGTGAGAGAGTGTGTGTGTGTGTGAGTGCACTAGTCCCAGATATTAGACTTGATATTAACTATTAGACTATTATTAGGTTTGATGTCGAGTGCCTTTACTCAATTTGTCATCTCACCAGCCTAGGAGTAATGCTTAATAAAAATGATTTTTAATTTTACCAGGCATGAAGTTTATATATGTTATTATATAATATTTAGACAATTCTTTGTCTATCAAATGTAAATTGTTGGGAAATGCTGATGATAGGATTTTTTTCCCCTTAGGATAAAAGCAGATGTATATAGGGTAATAAAACATTATATGCACATAATATTTATATATACTACTCTTAGTGATATAGAACTAAATGTCAGCATTTTTCTTTGATATGTAATACCAACTTTTCAATTAATTTTTTTTGCAATCTGATCATAAATTTCATGTTTACTGTTAACTTGCCAAATAATGTTCATTTTTCAAATATTAAATATTTCTATCAATGATCTTATTGCTGTAAATTTCTGCCATATAGTAAACTCACCTTGATTTTATGATTCTGTTTTTGAGCTGCATTGCCTTCCTTTGACAATAACTCAGAAATAATTTCTATTCTCTTCCATTATTGTTATAAATATCTGTATCCTGTTCCTTTTCTGAATATTAGACAAAGTGCTTTCTTTGTTGTTAATTCAGTTTGATTTGAATTTTAAAGCTTTCTTGGTATTGACTTAATTTTTTTGTTAAAGAAAGTAGAATTTCCTAGATTTTGAAAATGACAATTTATTTAAAGAAGAATTATTGTCACATTATTGAGAAATAGACCTGGCAGAAAGCTGATCACCATAACCACTTCTATATCATGATATGCACATTTCATCTTAAGGATTAGAGTGCTTTAAGAGAACTCCATCAATAATGAAGAGCCCTGTGCCTTTCAAAATCCAGTGAAGTAATGCTCATCATGACACTGAGGGGCTTTGACAGCTCTGTTTGATGACATTGTTTGTTTTTAATACAAACTCTTGGTCCATAATTCTAAAATGCAAAAGAAAAAGTATGAATATTTACACAGACATTACTAAACTTTTTCCTTAAGACAAAAAAAAATTGTCTTTCTGTGCTAAATGTGTGCTTCAGGAAGTTGATCATTATCAGGAATCTGATGAAGAGAGTCACCCTGGGGTAGCCGGAGGTCACCCGAAGTGGCAGGTCTAAGAGCACAGCTCAGAGGGACGCACGGGAAGTTTGGACATACGGTTTTTCTGTAGGAATCGGTTGTGCTAATTATCTCTGCTTATTTCTCTATCAACAGTCCCTTTGAACACTTTAGACATTCTCAGTGACCCCAGGACCAGAGAGCCTGACCCTCAGCTTGAAGAACACTGAAAGCAAACAAGAAAAATTGCTCAGAGCCATGTTATTTTTGAACTGCAAAGTGGCTTGCACAGTTAAAAATAGACACCCGAACACATACTTCAACATTGGAAAGAATGAAAACACTGACTCTTTTTTCAGAGTCAGCATCCCTGCTTAAAAGACAACACAGAGTTCTGGGCAGGACATCAGGACATCTCTTACACAGGTTATTTCTATTTTAAAAAATCTCCCCAATGCCTTACAATACCTCCATTCAGAAGTACATGAACCCATATTACTCATAATTCTTTTCAGATATGAATCAGATTTTTTAAGTGTGTCCTTCAAGAGAATAGATGCTTGTGTGCTTTTCTTAAAGATGCCAAAAAAGACACAAAAGCACATAAAGATAATGAGAATTGTGAGAAAGATGGATGGCTATTCAGTTTTAGTCTTTTACTAACAAAATTTTATTCTTGTAACTTAATCAAAGTGGCCCAAAAGTCCCACATATCTACTGAAAATTTGGTTAAAATGTATGTACTCAGAATGATCTAGGAGAGATGGACACAGTTTAAAATGGTAGAGTATTCACCGTAGACAAATGCTAATAAATTTGAACATTTTCCTCAGGTATACACATTTATTCAAATAAAATCAGAAACAGAAGGTACAATAGAAACACTATTACAAAGTTGTTCTCAGGTAATTATACTTATATTTGAGACTACCATTTTCTTAGTTTGAAAACTTCCAAAATTTATCTAATTATAATACAACCAAATCACATGAAAGAATCCAGCTGAATAAAAAATGTTTGGAGAGCCCCATGATGTGCTAGCTCATAAAGAGCCAAAAGGAAAAAAAAAAAACAAAACCCTGTTATTTTATTCCAATAGACTATCTGTTGTGTTGCTGATTAATGATTTATTATATGCTAACATGAAGTCTTGTGATGTGCAGCATGAAGAGGGATTTATTTTAGCACATAGTTACACAGAGAACTTTAATACCTCCTATATGTGCAACTTTTGAATCCATCAAAAATAAATATGTTTACACCGTGTTTTAAAATACCTAAAGTTGTCATTTTGAAAAAAAAAAAAATAACAGGGTT
>NW_008357493.1:4658003-4665727 GCF_000622305.1 Nannospalax galili | reverse complement strand
TGTTTACACCGTGTTTTAAAATACCTAAAGTTGTCATTTTGAAAAAAAAAAAATAACAGTAACATTGAATAATCACACTGGAGTTTTTATATACAAGAAATTCTGTTCTTAAAAATAATAACTTTGATGAACTATAGAGCAGGCTCAGTGGTTAAGAGTATGGATGCTCTTCCGAAAGACCAGGGTTTGATTCCCAGCACCTGGTAATTAACACACGGTGATTAACAACTACCTATAACTCCTGTTCCATGTTATCAGATGCCCCCTTTTGACTTCCACAGGCATTGCAAGACTTGGGTGTACTTACATTCAAACAGGGAATACACTCATAGACATAAAAAATAAAGTAATAAACAAAATATTTAAAAATAATCACCTTGAGGGCAGAGCTTAGTTGCATATTCCTTTAATCCCATCACTCCACTGAGAAGGTAGAGGCAGGCAGATCTCTGTGAGACCAAGGCCAGCCTGGTCTACATATCAAGTTCCAGGTCAGCTGGGGCTACAGGTAGTTCCTGTCTCAAAAACAAAACAAAACACCTTGAGGGCCAAGAAGATGTGTCAGCAGGGAAAGCGTCTTGCTCTGCAAGATTCACCATCTGAGCTCAAACCCTGAAACCCACATAAAGGTATGAGGACAGACTCCCTTCCACAAAGTTGTCTTCTGTCCTCCACATGCACACCATCACATGCATGTTCCCTGCCCAGCATCATGTACACACACAACAATAATAAAGGTTTAAATAAAATCACCTTGAATGTTTGTATGGTTGTTTGAATACTGATATATTTTAAATAATATTCTAGAATAGAATTTATTGAACACTTGAATATCCTGCATGAGATGGGTATCTCAAAGGATTAATCTGATCATCAGATCTTTGTGATTGATCCTTAGCTTTGTGATATAACAAGATACTATCTTACTGCTAAGTTTTTATTCCAGCCTGCCTCCTTAGAAAACTTTTTTTTCTTTCTCTGAAGTTCTAGCTCAGGAGTCTTTCCTTCCTGAAACGGGGTAGTATTCTGTTCACTGTACCACTCATGAGTAGGTAACACTTCTGCCTTTCCAAGGGTCTGCTACATGCTGTATCTGAAGAACTGCATTTGTTCTAGGGATAAAAAAAATAAGTCCAATTCTTATTTGTCTACGTACCTCCAGTGGCAGGCAGCTCAGTCTGGGGGAGCAGGATTTCATTCTGCCAAGGTTCTGAAAATTGCAAACTCAGTACAAACTTAGCTATAAATTCCTATCCTCGACTTTCAGTCCAAACTTCATTTTTTGTGGGGCCTTTTCTGACATCCAAGGCTGGTAATTTATCCCACCAAAATTCTAAGGTACTCCATTAACAATATTTTTCAACTATCTTCTTGTATTATAATTATATGCACTCATGATCAAGTTTCATTGTTTTAATATTTTATTTATTATTTTTATTATATGGATGTGAGTGTTTTGCCTGCATGTAGGTAAGTATATGTGTGTCATGCAATGCTTGTAAAGACTAAAAGAGGGCATTGGATTCCTAGAATTGGAATTATAGATGGCTGTTAGACACAATGTGTGTGCTGGGAACTGAACCCGGATCCCCTGCCAAAGCAGTCAGCATTCTTAATCACAGAGCCATCTCTCCACCCCCATGATCAACTTTCTTACAGATGATTATTTTCCTATGAATATGGACACTCTTCACACACAACACTCTTTAAATGTTGAGTCCACTATTATTTGCATGAAAATAGTAACAGGAATAATAAACTCAATCTCGTATATAAAATGCCAGAATAAAATATTAGGGTTTTGTGTTTGTTTGTTTTTTGCTTTTTTGACAGGGTCCTCCTCATCCCTGTCCACCTAGAACTCACTGGGTAGACCTGGCTGACCTCAATCTCACAGAGATCTGCTGGCCTCTGCCCCCTGAGAGCTAGGATTAAAAGCATGCGCCACGCAACCTGGCATCCAAAATAAAACACTGTAGTTAAAAATTTGAACATCTAGGTACAAAAGCTTGATTCAGTAGGCATTAACATATTTGACAGAATGGATGAAATCTGGTGGGGGTACTCTGGGGGACTGCAGATATGGAAGGGAGTCTAAATACAATTAAGATCTGTATGAAATGCACAAAAGTTCAATAACAACATACCTCAAAATATTGTGTAACTGCCTGAAATAAATTATATGGGTATGAAGACCAGAAAAAAGAGTAAAGTCAACCTAATACAACTTTAACTTGGGATAAATAATCTTAGGTGGCATAAAAAGCCAGAGAGAAATGTATTAACTCAAAATCCCCCTAAACATACACATACAGCATCTGAACATGAGTGCTTGTATATGCCTGAAGACTATATAACAAGAAACGTAGTGCCAGACAGGAGAAACATCTCTTCAAGTTGTTGATCAGGGTAGTTCAAGAAACTCCCAGAATAACACAGGCTATTGCCTCAGTCCTTGATTACCTCCCAGAACCTGAAGGCAAGAATTTGTTGCTGAACATCAGACATACTTAAGACAGGATTTGGAGCAATGGAAAATTGAACTGACCTGGAAGCCTCCTTCCTGAAGACTAGCTCTCATAGTTCTAGAGGATATTATGAAAGCTTATAAGGGAGAAAATCAATCAATGGTCCAACCCAGCTCTAAAGCCTAATAACTACAATGACTAGCATAGCAAACTCACTCTACTGGTGTAGTAGTGGCCCACCAGTACTTTGACTGGGTGGTAATCAGCAGGTATCTAATTAGACTTAATGTCTTCTCAGTGGGAGGGAACTCATGGGTGGCACTGTAAATGTAGTCAAATACACATGGCTGAAGAGGTCATAGATCTAAGAAAAAAAAAGCCTATCCCTGATATATCTCTAGACAAATGAACTTTTTTACTATTTCTAACTATGGATCCTTATATTTACAGACAAGTATACTTGTCACCACTCATCAAGAACCATACTTTTGCAACAGATAGAGGCTATTACAGATTTCCACAACTGGTCATACACAGAGAATATACGTCTGAGAGATGTCTGTCTTTAAGTGACAAATGTACAGTGAAACCCCTATAACTAAGGCTCATAGAACATTGCAGAAAATGCTATAGACAGAATACTGATATATCCCTCAGCTCTCAACAGAGAAGCTTTTTGATACAACAGAGTGCAATGCACGCAGAAGGTCAAAACTGGCTAAGTTTTAGAGAATAAGAATTGCAGAGTACATTCTCTGGATAAGACTCCTATATTAAAACTCACACACTCATGGCTCACTAACCGTTGAGGAAGAGGGTGTGGAAAGACTGTAAGAGCCAGAATTGGTGAATAAACATAAGGAAACAGAGGCTTTCGGGCCTCTGGTAGCCTGCTCATAAGAACTTGCAACAATGGTGACAGCATGCAAAAGACTCATGTCAACTCAATCAGACAGAAAACAGCATAGGACTTGGGAAATGACCAGCAGTGCCCAACCTTAGCCAAGGAACTATTGGTAATTGATTACTGTAGGTTAATAGATAGAGTAGATCTTCTTTAAGCGAGTGACTCTAGATAGACTGACTAGACTCCAGTAGATGACCTTGCACTGATAGACATCTGGGTACAAATGCTTGGCCAGATAGGATTGACATATATAATAGAATGTATGAAATTCAGTGAGGGGCTATGGCGAGGCACAAATGGGGCAAAGGAGTCTAAATTTGATTAAGATCTATTATATGAAGTACACAAAAACTCAGTAACATTTTATTTTTTCCAAAAAGAAAGCTGAGCAAACCAGGAGATGCGATGCTGTCAGCAGCATTCCTCTGTGATTTATTCATTTGCCTTGAGTTCATGCCCTGCCTTCCCTCCATGATGGACTGTAACCTGTAAGCCAAATAAACCCTTTCCTCTAAAACAATCATACCAGAACAATAAAAGAAAACAACAGAAAATCTTTGACTTGGGCCAAGTGATCAAATAATTTTTGTTTCAAGCCAAGAGACTTTCAAATTGAGAAACCAAGCCATAAGTAGTGACGCTGGACCACAGGCAGATGTCATCAGAGGAAGAATCCAAGAACTCCCCTTTCAGTCACCCTGTATTGGGTGGCTATTTTCTAGTTGGTCAGGAAGTGAAAAAGCATTGTGTTGCATAGTCTTCTTAAATCCCTTCTCTCTGGGCCCAAAATGTGCTAGATAAAATCCTACTCAGGTCTCTACACCTAATTAAAATAATATTTCACTTAGGAATATCTACCTAGTAAATTTAACATGAATATCAAAAATTAGTTATAACCAGGGATTGAAAATGAATACACACATGTGTACATGCAGAGAGAGAGAGAGAGAGAGAGAGAGAGAGAGAGAGAGATCTAACCATATTAGCATAGTAAATATGTGATTTCAAATAAGCACTCAGGTAGAGTGAGTTATATAGTAAATGTGTCTCTTGTCACTTCTGATTAGTAGACTTTGGCATAATGTATCTCGGGGCGAGGGGGCGGGGAGAGGAAGAACAGAGTTACTGCTCTTTGCCTTTCTAAGAATTCCAGAACACAAGTACAGAAAACTAACTCAACTTCAGCCATAGGAACACAGTATTTGTTGTGAGAGACATTGATATATGGGCCTCTTGATCACTAACCCTTACCTCATGCTGGGTGTTGCCAAGGGGTGAACAAAAAGCTTTCTTCATCTACTTCTTCTACTTTCTCCTTGAGTAATTATCCACTTTCTTTCTGACAGTCAGCATTGTGTACTGATAGCTCTGACTTTTTCTAGCGTGGGTGCTATCTAGGAATACTATTTAACCCAGCCTATTTAACCCAGCTGCTGGATAGGAATGGAGTTCCGACCATGCCTCCAAGTCTTTCCTTTATTTTCTGTCTTGGCTAATGTATTCAAAAGAAGTTTGCAAATGGTTTTAAAGATTTTCAGCCCTACTTCTCTCATAGGCCTAAAAACTGTAGTTCCTTGCTCTGTGCTCAGTGGTCTGAACATTTCTTTGCTTCCATCTTGGCTGTCACGTTCCCTTCATTATTAAGCACATCACACTGAGACTTTCCTGTTAGGACTTTGCATTTTGCTACTCTCCTTTCTGGTAACATCACTTCAAACAACTTTAGGAATGTAATGTTATCAAGTTATCACTCTTTTTTTAAAATTTATACGTGCATAGAATTAGAGGATGCTTCAGTGCTCTTGGTGAAACATTTGGATCCTCCCTTTTCATGGCCTTTTATTTTATTATTGAATGGCATTTTCTTCACTTCTAAAATTCAGCTTCTGCCCCAGGTAAGCAGATGTGTTTTGTGTTTTCCATGTCTAGATATTATGTGGCACCTTGTCCCTTACCTCAGTGTTCTGATGAGTCAAAAAGATGTCACTGGTTTTCAGATTCATCAACTTTTCCTTTGTAAAAACCAGTGAAATTACTTATAGATTCTTTAATGTGTCAGAATTAAATGTGTAAACTTTAACTAAACACAAATTAGCTAACTTATTTAAGGAAAGTGTCTGGGTTTTTTTTTTTTTTTTTTTTTTTTTTTTTTTTTTTTTTTTTTTTTTTGCTGTTTTTTGAGACAGGGTCACCCTGTAGTCCCAGCTACCCTGGAATCCTATGTAGATCAGGCAGACCGTGATCTCACTGAGGTCCTGCCTCTGCCTCCTGACCTCTGGGATTAAAGGCCTGTGCCATCAAGCTCTGCAGAAAAATTTAAATTCATAAAAAGGATAGACTCTAAGTGTATACCAGAATTTAACATCCCAATGAAAGGCAGATGGGGGAAGTCTAGTCACTTGCTGTATTAATTTGTTTCTCCATTGCTGTGATGAAATATTCAGATCGATACTATCTTGGGGAGAAAAGGGTTTATTCGACTTACATCTCCTTCTTCACAGTTCATCACTGAGGGAACCTGAGGTAGAAACTCAGGGCAAGAAACTGGAGGCAGGAGCTGAACCACAGGCCATGAAGGAACACTGCTTCCTGGCTTACTCTCCCTGCCCCAGCTCAACCTGCTTTCTTATACAACATAGGCCCACCAGCCCAGGGGTGGCAACACCCACAGAGGCCTAGGCCCTCCCATATCATTCAATAATTCAGAAGATGCCCCACAGACATGGCCACAGATCAGTCCAATGGAGACAATTCACCAATTTAGACTCCCTCTACCCAGGTGTGTGACGTTGACACTAAAGCTATCCAGCCCACTTGCCATTAGAGAGGTTATTTACATGCAAGCAAAATGGGATGTGGTAAACAGAGGATTTAAAGACATCACCATGAACTCCTACTTAATATCTTACAGATACAGATGGCTACATATAAATATACATATATATATATATGTGCATGTACACAGTTTCTGTGCACGCATATCATTCTCACTATGTCAACAGAGAGGATCTAGAAGCAATCTCACTATTACAGCAATGTGGGCACCTAGCTAAAATTGTTACTTTCTAGTATCATTATCAAATAGAAGCAACCAGGAATCCCTGGAGAAATGGAAGAATCTTGAACAAAGGAAACAGGCCTCCACATCTGCTTAAGCAGCATTATTCCCTCTGGGTTAATGCAATTAAAAAAAAAAAAAAGCATGAAAATGATCTTTAAGAGTCTGAATACCAATCTTCTGATTGACATACACACACACACACACACACACACACACACACAAAACACACACGAACCTCGAGATTTTGTAGTATTGTTAAGAAAAGCAAAAGGGTAACAAAACCCCAGAATCTTGATGAAAATTTATGAACACCACTTAGGGACCTAACAAAGAAGCACATGGACAAAATCTGGAATAATGTGATCTATCAAAGAATTAAAGAAGGACTGGGTGATGGGCCAGACAGTGAAATGAAAGCATCCTCTAGGAAAAAATGATAACTATCTGAGAAAACGAAGAAAAATAGTAATGTATTCAATGTAGCAGATTTGTAGATATTTCATATATGTGCTCAGCCCTTTAGAAGAAGTAGCATGACTCCACTTCTTTTTTAAGTATTTTTTATTTATTATTTTTATTTTATATGTATTCGTGTATTGCCTGCATGTAGATAAGTTCACCATGTTGTGCAATGCCCGCGGAGGACAGAAGAGGCTGTGGGATCCCCTGGAACTGGAGGTACTGACAGTTGTTAGCTGCTATGTGGGTGCTGGGATTCGAATCCAGGTCTTCTGCAAGAACAACCAGTGTTTTTAACCACTGAGCCATCTCTCTTGCCCCATGTCTCCACTTCTTAAATGGGAGAAGGAACCTTAGTGTCTCTCTTAACAGTAGCATCAGATATGTTTAGCAATTTTTAAAAGACATTTTCATTGTGTGCTATGAAGTTGTCTTAAAAGTTTGATCCATTTTACAAATCTTCAGCTTATCATTTGGTATTATTGCAGAAACATTGGCAGTATTAAGAAAAATGAGGCCTAGCTGATAGAAAGTTTCACCTGAAAAGCACTGGTTATCAAGCACACATTGCTATTTCTGCACCCTGTTCTTTCAGCCTCAGATTATTTTTATTTCATTTTCTCAGCCTACTCTGTCTTCTCTCTCATTCTCACCTGAGGAATAGCTGTATATATCTTTCAACTGCTTTTAATTTTAAGAGTAAATTTGTAAGACCCTGACTCTGGGAAGTTTTTGTACCTAACATTCACCACAGTTGATAAGATGATCCTTAAAGATAGGTCAGAAAAGTTCTTTCACTACAATGACAGTCTTAATGATGGGTGCAGAA
>NW_008357493.1:4638626-4657556 GCF_000622305.1 Nannospalax galili | reverse complement strand
TAACGATTGTCTGGAACTCCAGTTCCAGGGATCTGAAAGCCTCTTCTGTCCCCTATGGGCATTGCACAACACGGGTGCACTTACCTACACGCAGGTAATACATGCATATACATAAAATAAAATAAAATAAAATAAAATAAAATAAAATAAAATAAAATAAAATAAAATATTGGTCACAATAAATTGAACTTATTTCTTTAGGTCATGATCTACAGAGGAAGTAGCTTTCCTTCCAGAAATGTTTTCACATCTTCATTATTCCCCACAGAATTACATTTCTCTGCAATATTAATCATTGCATTGAGGAATGACTTCCTCTATTAATGGGATAACTCAGGAAAAGCCACATGCTGAGAATTTTCAGTGAGCAGAGTTTCCTTGATATCCAGCATCATCCAGAAACGCACACAGTGAAAGGACTTTTTCAGGGGATTTCTCTCATACTATGAAATCTTTCTATTAAGCAACCTAGAATGTTGAGCTTCGTAATTCATTCTGCTCATGATATCTTCTCAGTCTTCAAAATACTGTTGCCTAGAATGTTCTAGACCTCATTATATGTTCATTTTATAACCATGCCTGTCTTTATACATTCACATACAATTTATTTTACATTCTAAGCCATGAGAAATGTATTTTAAGTCTTTTTCAAGCAGACCATTAAGATGGGATGCAGAAACCATATACCCAACTATCCCCAGCTGTGGATCAGTTATAATGATTACCTGGAGCCTTCATATCAATGTGAGTTGTGGTGTTTTGAATTTCCCTTCGGCCTGACTGATTTTCAAGGATAATAGAAGAAACAGCCTCCTTATGCTCAGATCAGTTTTCACCACTGAGGTGCTTCCTTGAGGATTCTGCACGTTATATTACAGAGTGTACTCATCTTATGGCTCCTCGGGGAATGATCTTTATATTCTTAATGTCAGGAAGTGGGAGAATGAGAGATGGCAATGCATGCTCACTTCTTTACCTTATTTTAGAAAAAGTCAAAAGATATATAACTTAAATTTGACTCTGCTTGGAAATGGAAGATTAGGTAATATTTTGAGCTATATAAAGGCAATTTTTTTCAAAGTAATAAAAACAGAGCAAACCCTCTTGACTGCAGATGATCAAGGTAAATGTAATTCATTCAGCAAAGAAAAAACATTGATAAAATGGAAAATAAAACATACTTTAAAAGACTGTGTGATAAAACCTATGCATCACTTAAGATGTATACATGTTAACTTAAATAATACAAAAGGAATTGTATGAGTGGGTGTTCTTTTGTTTTGAAAGTATTCTATCTATGATTCTGACTAGTCAACTGAAGACATTCACTTGACCTACACATTTATGACTTGGGGCTTTTATATACTTTTATCTATATTTACTCTAAGCTTATTTTAAGACACTCTAGGCAATGTATAATAGACATATGAGAAACAAAAGAAAATTTTAAAATAGAGTTTGGAAATGTAGATATATGCCTGGCAAAAGAGTGAGATTGGCTGGATCTACATATTATTAAATAAGAATTCAAGGATGAAGTCATTACATGAGACACAGATAAAATCTGGCAAAATATACAATAGATAAATAATAATTATGGAGCACAGGTATGTGAATCACCACGGTATTTGCTGAAATTACCAGACAAATATGCAATGATTTAGAGAAATACATATTATGAAGATTTTTACATAGTTCTCTGTCTTTCACAATTAAATGAATAACAAATGAGAGTATTTAAGTAATGTAATTGAAGATACTGAAATTACATGCATGGGAATTCTATGCCTTAAAAATCTTCACATCTTCCCCAGTGATGTGAGTGGCACATTTTGTGCCATCCCTAGTTGCTCAAAGAGAAAGGTCTAGTTCATGCTTCTAACCAACAGAAGGACGAATTCATAAGATTGGTGTTTTTAAAAAACAAAACAACAACAACAACAACATAAAAAAAAAAAAAAAAAAAAAAAAAAAAAAAAAAAAAAAAAACAGGGACTGAAAAGATGACTCAGCGGTTAAGAGCACTTGCTGCTCTGGCAGTGGACCCAGGCTCAATTCTAAGCACTCACGTAGTGGCTAACAACTGCCCCTAACTCCAGTTCCAGGGAAATCTGATGCTCTCTTCTGACCTCCATTGGTGTTATATGATATGAGTGCACTTATATACATGTAGGCAATAAATTCATACACATAAAAATACAATAATAATTTTTTTTAATTAATCACTATTTGTGAAAACTAAAAATGCACACCGACTCAAAGAAAGTATGGCTACTGACAATTCATATACTTTATGGAATAAAAATAAGACAAGGTACATACCAAAATATAGCATTTGGCTAAAATTTGATCCTAGAGGTAAATTCAACCTCTAAAGCACAGTGGAATTAACCTTACTCATCACACTGAAGTCAGTGTTTGTGGAGAAGAGACTATTACTTCATCTTCGTAGTGGCTTGAATGAAAAATTTCCCCCAAATGTTCATGTGTTTCAACACTTGGTGCCTGTTGGTGGTAGTGTTTTGGGAAGTTATGAACTTTGGGGATCTGGAGCCTCACTGGAGGAACTCTATCACTGGGTGGGCTTTGAGAGTTTATAGCCTCACCTCACTTTCAACTCTTGCTCTCTGCTTACTGTGTGAGACTGAGATATGCTCTCTCAGATTTCTGCTACCTGCCTTCCCTGAACTTAAGGATATCTAACCCTCTGGAACCATCCAGAAAATAGACTCTTCCTTTAGTTTCCTTTGATTATGTGTTTTATCACAACCACAATAAAGTAACTCATACTATCATCTAGCCGTGACTTCAGGTTCAATGGCACCAAGAAGTGTTCCACCTCTCACACTAAGCCATGGTTGCTATTAGCCTACCTTGGGATCTGCATGGCAAAATGCCAGTGGTTAAAGACAGGAAAGGTCACTACCACAAAAGTAACTGACCCTCATCACAAGCATCCCCAAGTGTGCACAGTGATGATGGGGTTGGGGATACTGGCTTTATTTTGTTATTCTTACACCCAGTGTTCATTGTAACAGGATGTGGGAAAGCAGCTACCTAATAAGGAGCTCTGACTGTTCTGAGTTGAGGGTCTAGGTCAATGGGTGTGCTGAGACTCCAGAGAGGAAAAGAAAGAAGGGAAATAAGTTTGAATGCTGACTTTCATATGCCCTTCCCCTGTGGGAGCTGGAACTTGTTTCACGGCTCACTTCTTAAAGTTTCCTAGAAATAACCGGCACCCAGTCTCTTGGAGAAATTGTGACCACACAGTAACCATAATGTGAAAAACACAATACTGACCTAAGAACTGCAATAGGTGTTTCTTTCTGTTCCTGAAATCACATCCTTCACAAGGAAGGTCAGCCCATTCTCCAGCATCTTTCAAGACTGGATGTTGATAACCTGCAACTGCCTATTCTTAAGACGCATCCCCTTTGCCTGTTAAAAATTGACTGTCCCTGAGATGCTTTCAAGGTTATGCATCTACCTCCCAATCCCAAAGGTAATATTCATAGTAGATAGCTTCTAGATTCTGGTCATGGTATTTCCCAGTTTCCACAGTTTTGGTCAGAACAAGGTCTGCCTTGCCATTTGAGCTCTGCAGCTCCCCATGAGATGGCTGGCGTGTAACATTTCCTGCCAAATTGCACTCATCTTTTTTCTTTGAAAGTACTACCTCAACAAAACATTTGCACAACAAACCTATCTCAATCACATACAGGAAACAAACAAAAATCACCATAAAACAGAATGTATCAATCTGTGCTCAAATAAGATGACATTATTTTAGTAAGCAATTATCCTGTTATACAGTATCAGTAAATCTAAGAATAAAGATGTTCCATTGCGTTCATTAAGAATCAAGCACGAAATCCAACTTACTGCAAAGCTTTTCCAACTGCTTAGTGAAATACTCAGGTTATCTCCAGAGAAACAAATTCCAGTGCATTTATTGTTTAATAAACTTCCTGGTGAAAGCAAGGTGATATAATGTTGGTAAAAGTGTTAAATAATAAAACAAATGGGGAATAAGTCTAGTAAAATCAATGGGAGCCAATCCACTTATTTTCCCAACAGACTTCCTTATGGGAGTGTAATATATAGTAAACACTACCATGTCTTCAATACATGTTATTTTGAAAATAAAAAATAACATTAGCTAATAACACATTCAGACACATGAATAAAAATTGAAGATTCATAAATTTCAAAATATGGTAATAACTAGTTTAAACAACACTAGAGGATTCAGTATTTCATTGACACTGGCATTTTTCTGTGGGAAATCATGAAAAAGCTAATTTTTTAAGTATAAAATTCCACATGATCAAAACTGCAAAATCATTGTGACACATACACACTATTTGTGAAGCAGAGAGAAAAAAAATCTCATGTAAGGAG
The DNA here is from genome assembly GCF_000622305.1 of Nannospalax galili. Lineage (NCBI taxonomy): Eukaryota > Metazoa > Chordata > Mammalia > Rodentia > Spalacidae > Nannospalax > Nannospalax galili. Next base: position 4,653,155 of record NW_008357493.1, on the reverse strand, counting down.
ACTGCATACTATGAGATCAAGTTTATTTTTCTAAATTAATGAATCTTCCACATAAATACAATTACCTCAGTCTTATTTTATTTGTTGGGACTCTGTATAATTTATCTGAATTTCATAAAGAAGAATCAATAGAAAATATTGTTACGAATATAAGTAATGTCTGCCATATTCCTTATCATATATTGATTAATCCAATATTAAGATGGTATTTATTGTAGCAAAGGAGAAAGGGAAAAGGAAGGAAGAGAGGGGAAGAAAGAAAGAAGGAAGGAGGGGAGGAAGGGAGGGAGAGACAGAGGGAGGGAGGGAGGGAGGAAGGGAAGGAGGGAGGGAGAAAAGGATATAGGAAGATAAGGACTGAATTTGGCCCTTAAATCCTAGTTTTGAGGGAGTTGTAGATAATGAAGATATCACAAATTAATGGAGGAAAATTTCACTTCTTGGAAATCTGAGATAAGCAAGGTATATATTAGGTAGTTTGAAACCTATTTGATAAGATTTTTTTTAAGTTTTTCCCCATCAAGTACAGTATGTGTTGCCCAAATACTCCTGGGTATGGAACTTGTTCTAGTTTCTTTCTCCATTGCTGTGACAAAACACTCTGACCACTACCAACTTGGAGAGGAAAGGGTTTATTTCGTATTACATATCCTGGTTCAGAGTTCATCAGGGAGCCCAAGGTAGGAACCCAGGGAAGGAACCTGGAAGTAGGAGCTGGAGCGCAGGCCATGGAAGAACACTGCTTACTGTCTTGCTCAGCCTGCTTTCTTAAGCAACACAGGCCCACCTGCCCAGAGGTGGCGACACCCACAGTGGGCTGGGCTCTCTCACATCACTGATCAAGAAGATGCCACAGAGACATGGTCACAGGCCAGTCCAACAGAGGAAATTCCCCAATTGACGATCCCTCAGCCCAGGTATGTCAAGTTGGCACTAAAGCTATCCAGCACAGAACTATATTCCGATTTTTTGTTGACTCTTAAAGAAAACTGACCCTTCCTCTACCAACAGCTATCAAAAGCCAATAGCTCCCTAGCTGGATTGGGACTTCAGGTACTGTTAGAGTTTTGTCTGGTCTGAGTTTGAGCAGGTCTTTTGCATGCCATCACAATTTTTGTGTTCATATATGCAACTTCCCTGCTGTCAGAAAGCACTGAGTCCTTACACTTGTCCACGATCTTTGACTTTTATAGTCTTTCCATTCTGCTCTTCCACAAAGATCTCTGAGCCTCTGGGATAGGGATGTGATACAGATGTCCCATTTAAGGCTAAGCACTCTACAGTCTCTTATTCTCTGCAGAATGACCAGATGCCTTCCACTGAAAGAAACTTCCCTCATGAAGGCCAAGTATGGCACTAATCTATGTGAATAGCAGCATATCATTAGGAATCATTTCAATACCATGTAATTTAGTAGAATATTTTAATATGTTGTCCCTTTGGGCCCATAACCTATGTATCCACAGGTTCTTGGTCCTGATAATGGTTCCAGGTATGGGTTCCATCTCATAGAGAAGAAATTAAATTCAATCAGAGGGTGGCTGGTTACTTTCATTACATTATTGCCACTAATGCACAAGTGAGCATATCTTGCCAGGCTGTTTGTTATTGTAGCTCACAGAGTTCACAGCTGGGTGAGATTGATGATTACTTTTTTCCTTTGTTGCCATACTTAGCACTTTCCAAAACTATGAATGTTAGCAAGTAGGGATGAAGAGTTCAGGTCAGCACCTATTCGATTTCATGACTAGAGTTATCTAAATGCTGTCTTCAGTAATAGGATCTTATTGCCAAGTTCTAGAGGGTAACCAAGAGTAGTGTAAATAGCCGATAATGTTTGGGGATCTATGGGATACCATTGGCTAAAAACATAAAAGGATTATTTTTACAAGGGGTGAAATATATGTAAGAGAACATGTCTTCACCCTTGAAAAGTACTCTTTTTTAAAAGCTTTTACAGATTTATTAGAATTTTAAAGAAAAATCCACAAGGAAGGCAAACTGGTAAAAGTGTAAACATAAAGCAAAATACCATCAGGAATAAAATGATTGATTACATGAAAATATATCTATTCATAATTGATAAACCTCATAATTAAACATTAAGACCATAATCTAATTTTAAAGTGTAACTACTGACATGCTAAAAGAGAAGCGCACAGTCTAAAGCATACTCTCAAAGAAAAAATATTGGCTAAACATACAAGATTTTTAATTAAACCAAGTCAAGCTTAAAGTATGAGATTTCACAGTTGTATCAAATTTGTTATAGGTTGGATATCATACAAACTCTCAAAGCTTATGTTATTTGCATTACAGATACAGTTACCACTGTATAGACATTTGTACTATACACACTTTTCAATATCCTGTCATCTGCCATGTTGACGCTCAGGCCATTGTAATCAACACACTGAACAAAGCCAACTGAAGACTTTGATACTCCTAAGTAGAAACTCATGATAAGTTGTCAACAGCTTGTATGGTAAGTGAATAAATATAAGGACATTAAATTGGGGCTGGAAAGATGGTTCAGCAGTTAAGAGCACTGACTGTTCTTGCAGAGGACCCAGTTTGATTCTCAGCACCCACATGTGCTTAACAACTGTCCTTAACTCTAACTCCAGGAGAATCCAACGACCTGTTCTGACCTCTGTGGGCGTTGCACGACATGGATGCACCTACCTATGTGTAGGCAGTACATGCATACACATAAAATAAAAATAATGAATAAAATATTTTTAAAAATTACACTGACACATATGCATTAGGACAAATACAAAAATCTTTGATGTGGGGGTTATGGATATGGTGGATACATCATACTGATAATTTGTTTTTCAAATTATTTATTTAATAACCACATACTTAGAAGGGGCATTTCATTACAACAACATTGACATATTCAATAGCAATTTCCTGAGCTAAGTTGCATCTCTTTTAAAATTGGCTGTTAATTTTTAGGTTTACAGTTGAATTATTACAGTTATACAATATTTTACTCAGCATAAACCCTATAAGACATAAATTAAATGATTTTTAACCTTTAAAAAATCTCCATTTCATTATTAAAATGCACAGTTTCATACAGAAAAATTCATTTTTAATGCAATTGACATTAAGATGTTTGCACATGCGTTTCTAATCTCTAATATCTGATTATTACTAGTCAGAGTTCGTTAATTTCTGAGCTCTTTGGCATCTGAGCATGGATATAAAGTCATCAGGTAGATTTCAATGGTAATATTTTTCCTAGAACCAAACCCTGATAAGTAAGTATGTATCCAGACATAACTACAGGAACCAGGATAATGGAAAGGAAACAGGGAGATAAATGAAAAGAAAGAATCTGGAAGAGAAGAACAGTAGGAAACAGGGCTTAATATGGGAGATATAGATAAAAATTGAGTTAGTTTAAGGAAGGAGGGAAGGAAGGGTATACAAGGAACCTAGGGGATAAAGGGAAAGAAGGAGCTCAAGAGAGGTACTGTAGGGGAAGGGTATTATTAAGGGAGAAAATGGAGAAATGGGGGCACCTTAAGTGGGAAAACCATGATGGAGGGGTGAGACAATGTGAGAGATAAATAATGCCTAGTTAGTTTTGAAAACCAGAGGAAACCAAATTACTCCTACAACCTACTGAAAAATTACATAGCAGATCAAGAAATACATGTCTAGGTAAGGTTTATCTGGGAACAACTGGTCTTTGCCAAAGATTTAGCTACATGATACACAGTAATTAAAAGTACCAGACTGGTGGAACTAACCTTCTTGAATGTGTAACAGACATACTTTGAGGCCTATAATAATTTGGTCAGAGGGACATAAAGGATGCTTTTTGCTCCTTGCCCTCCTAGGTCGACTAGTTCCAGGGGACTATGAGCATCTCTTAAAAATGTCCTGTAACTGTGCTGAGTCACCTGTCCTCTTGATCAAGGAGGCTGAGGAGACCCCACCAGATGGACTTGAACCAGTGTCTAGTCTACTAAGAGGAGGGTCAACACAGAGGAATCATTTCCTCCATGCTTCCTAGCAAAGCCAACCATGGTCGAGCAGGACCTTTGACTTATCTTCACATAGGTGGAACTGGTAAAAGAAAGGAGCCAGGGGCTCCTCCCAAGCCCATGTGACCCCTGCGGAAAAGATCCTCAAATGACCTTAAGAGTAAAAATCAATTGGTTTACCTGGGCCAACTGTATGGCCTTAAACACCAAAAGGAAAGTATAACCAAAGAATAAAGGGGTCAATATAATTTTTAAGAGTCCATATGTATAGTTAAAGGCTACATAACAAACAACAATGCGAGACAGGTGATATCTTTTTTTGAGTTGTTCGCCAGGGTGGCCAAAGGGACTCCCAGATAGTAACCCAGAATAGAACTGGGAAAATTAGCAGCAGACCCCAATCTTATCTAAAGGAATATTGACAGTTTTTTGCTGCTAGATGAGGAAGAGCTTACCCTCCTAAAACAAAGACCTCTAGATAGGCTGGCTGGATTCACCAGAAGGGCAAGTAGTGTGGAATGGCTGGGGATGCCGACAACACAGCAGACAGTAGCAGGGATATCAGAGTATAAGGGCTCTAGTAGGGGGAGGGAGGCTATGGGAGGGTGTCATGTGGGAAGTTGGTGTATAGTTGAATAAGATGGTAAGATGGTTTTGGATATTCTGTGATATATATATATATATATGGACACACACAAAAATCAACAAATTTTAAAAATTGTATTATATTTGAGGAGGAAGCATGGAAATTTACATCATGCTAATTACTAGAGGTGATAAACATTACCATTGAAATCTACCCGATAACTTTATAGACATAAACAGGTGCCAAGGATCCAAGTGCAATCAATTATGACTAGTAATAATCAGATACATACAGATTAGAGATGCATGCACCAACATCTAAGTGTTAGTAGCAAAAACAATAAGTGTTTCTGCAAGGAACAATATATTCTAAAATGAAATGGAGACCTTTTTTAAAGGTTAAAAATCCATTCAATTTTATGTCTTACAGGGCTTCTACTGTGTTCAATATTGTATAACTGTATTAATTCAACTGTGAACCTAGAAACTTGCACCCACTTGTGAAAGAGATGTACTCTTGCTCTGGAGTGTGTTACTGAATATGTTAAAGGTGTAGTGAAATGCTTTTTCTAATCATGTAGTTATTAAAAATTAATAAAATGATAAAATATAATTCTTCAAAGCATAAAAATTTACTCCTTAATAATTAGTAGATGTGAAACTATTATCATACTGATAATTTATAAGTGCAAAGAAGGAGAATGCATAGAAGGGTCCTGTGATAAACAACTTTATGAGTGTTTAATAAGAATCAAGTATCAATGAAATATCAAACAATATATGCTTTAGGTTATGAATTTAATCCCAAACATCCACTTTGTAGGAGAAAAATGAGAATACTAAATCACCTCTCTTTAGTATTCCAGATAAGGTCTTTCTCATTTATCTGTACAAAAATGCTGTTTTTGGAACATTTACATGAACTAACAGATGAGTTTGATTCAATACTAGTGTTTCTGTTTTTCACCTAATGTTTGAGCTATTTTAGTTGGTTTCATTAAACCCAACAATACTGTCCACTATTCTTAGTGATCATTGCTGTAACATTCATTTCAAGTAGTAATATCTCAACATGAGTATGTTCTTGAAGTACATAAAAGAAAAATGCAATAAAAGAAGGGTAAATTACATGGAGTGCAGTTTCGAGATTTTGAGGGGCTTTGCTTGTTTTGTTTTATTGAGACAAGGTCTCCCTATGTAGCCTACCCAATCTGAACAGCTGTACTTAGATGAAATAAAAAATCAATACATCTTCCAAAAATATGAAATACTGGGGTGATTGCTTGAGGCTATCTAAATATCTAGAAAATGCATTAAGTTTTGGGAAGACTAAAATGTGTGAAAGAAAAAAGATTTAAGAATGAAAAAGTATGAAACTTTATAATGAATAATAAAAATTCATGATTTCTATACATCAATATTTATATTCAAATAAAGTAGTTAATCAAAGCATATATTTCCGATATATACTATGAATACATTATCTTACAAGAATAATTCAAGGTGGAAATGATTTCATTTAGTGCACTCTTTTTACCTCAATATTAGTTCTTTTGATATTGTGTTACCGAGAGCTCAAACACTATTGGCAGCTTCATAATCTGTCTTAACCCTTGGTACATCGGTACATTGATTCTCTTACACTTTGCGATACTGTGTTTCTGTTATGAAATACTGCCTAATTATAAATTCAAGTTTTGTTCAGAGAGTTGGTGTTCCAAAAATATATTTTAATCTAGATGGTAAATAATAGTTGTAAGTTATGAATTGGGACGGAATTTTTTAAAATGTAGGACCACCATGAAAAATGTAATTTAATTTGTCTGAAAAAGGAACTGAAAATAAGTTTTATGACAGGAAACAATGTTTTTCATGCAGTCTAATATTTTTAAAATAAGAATCATCTGTATAATTAGAAATGCACAGCAGAATAATTATTAATACATATTTCAAAAGAGACAACTCCAAACTTTTATTGCCTATAGATATTTCACAGTTAATTATGGAGTAAGCAAACTATGAATGTTAGTAAAAAGCATCATCTTGCCCAAGATGTTGGAAAGAACAAGTCCTTTTCAAATCTTCATTAGGACATAGATGAGTTATGGACTTTGTCCAGATCTGTACTTCAGACTCTCTTGCATCATTTTTCTTCAACATCACTAACAGTAGAAATACATCTAACACATATCTTACATTTCACAATTAAAATTGCACTGTCATATCTGAGAAAATAAATGCCAGTTCAATATCTTACGTGTATGGAACATTTATAATATCCTGTCTTTTCCACTTTCTTGATCCTTTGTACTTTTATGGTTGGTTGGCTTTTCATCTAGGACTTAATATCAAACATGTTTTAAGTTGCTTAATTTAGCTTGTAGTTTTCAGTCTCAGTAGTCACCTACAGTTTTGCTCTTTGTAGTCATGAACAGCTGAAGACTCTCCTGCTTTTCATATAGCACAATATGCAATCTGACATTGCTGTGCTTCTTCTAAAGTGCACGTGTTGACCAGTTTATCAATAACATTGTCTAGGTGCTATGCAGTATCCATTACAGATACTTTAATACCTTCCTGGATGGTTAAAAGTGGCACAGAGATGGTGACCCCCCCCAGGTGGTTCAACAGTAAACGAAATTATTTCACTTTGAATTTGTGGTTAGGTGTTGTGGAAAATCTTCATATCATATGACAATATCCTAGCTACCTATTACCCAATTGAAGAGACTTTTAAAAATATATTTTACATTTAAAACTACTTATAAAACTAACCTCTCATGAGTATATACTTTTTCAGGTATATGGAAGTTCTTACGATTTGTCATGTTTTTTTACATCTTCTAAATCTTTTACTTTACCATGCAGTCTTGATCTTTTCGTGTTAAATTGATTAATGCACTACTGTGTGATTTATTTCCTTGATGAAAAGAGTGGCTCTTCTGTTTTCATATGACAAATTACAAAGATAGACATGAAATAGAACATTTCTTCAAGCAGCAGTCAATGTTTATCTAGTGGTAATTGATATTGGTAAACCAAGATTTGAGAGCTGGGTATGTGCCTTGCTACTGGAAACTTGGGATCTGATTGACAGTGGATATATGCATCATGAGTTCACAGTGATTCTTTCAGTTGTAACCATCCCCCAGTCATACTTTAGCAATCAGCTAAACTCACTCAAGTGTTGATGCCTGTTTCTTCAGTCTCACTAGGTCTAGAACACATGACAACATCCTGGAATGTGGCAATGTATGACAAAATAGGAAACCAAATTTTCACAACACTCTCATGGAAAAGCAGAGAAGTATTCAAATAGAACACTGATAAAAGTTAAAAGTATGTTGCTCCCCTTGAGATGAGGACAAATTTCTTCTGATTATCTATGTGAATTTTGGTGGAAATATTTGCCAAAATAAGATATAAATCACTACCGGCAGGAAGTGACAAGATACCACATCAAAGTAACTGCTGTGACCACTCAGCAGCTAATTAATTTGACAGGAGTACAAGCTAAATATGCAAGATTCATCTGTCCATTAAAATAAGAATGTAAAGTGGGGACAATCTGGGACTCTACTCTTCATTTTGAAATTCTTCCCTCATATAGTGACAATTTCCCCTGAATACAGTATCAGTTTAGCTTGATATTAAATGAGAGGTAATGTAATCATAATCTCAATTGCTATATCTCATTCTATGATCAAGGAATCAAATGGGTCCTTTATCTGCAACATGACTAGTTTCTTTGTCTTACATATTTGAGACTAAGAAAGAAATCACAGAGTGGATACAGGTTAACCCTTTCTTTCCTGACCTTAACATGTTATTGAGTATAGTCTCTCTTTGCCTCTGTTGGTGAGGGTGTACATCTTTGAGCAAGTTACACCTCAAGATCTAACTTCAGTATGGCTCATTTCTTCTCCCAGAGTGCTGACACCATTACAAATGGCCATCAGACGTTCTGAAAATTCTTGAAAGAATATTCAGCATATGTAGGTGTGACTTTGTATCAGGATCATCCCACATAATGACTTGGAGTCTCCTTTAATCAAGAGATCTGGGTTTGAGAAGAGATTTCCCGAGACTTTGTGAGATACTAAACACCTTACCACATTTCCTTCACTGAGGGTTCCTCCAGCAGGAGTGTACATTTTCTACTTCTGATTGAAGGTGTTATCTTAGAAAGCCATTTCTGTTTCATGCCTGGTCAGTTCCCCAGGAGTGATCACTGACTGCAATTTCTCATTCCTATTTCCATCACTATCTACAGCAGCAGTATGCTGGCCCTGGCCTGAGCACTGACATGTTAGACATATCTTCCATTTTTATAATGTACACATTTTACAGAGTTTTATTTCTGTTTTAATTTTACAAACACTTTCCCAAAGGCAAGGTCTCACTATGTAACTCAGACTAGTCTGGAGCTCCCTGCATAATATAAGATGGCTTCAATCTTGCAATACAACTGCCTTACCTTCCTACGTGCTGGAATTACAAGCAAGTACTACCATGCTAAACTTTAAATTTTTAAACTGTATGCATAACTATGGTTATAGTTAAATATGTATGCATACATATTTAAGTTTTCCTTCATTCAAATCTATACCTTAGTTTTCATATAGAAAAAAATCATCATAATGGTGTTAAAATTGGGCAAGGATTAAATTGAGGTTTTAGTCACTTATTTTATTTATCGTATGCATGTGTGTGTCAAGTCATGGATGCAAAAGTTAAGAGACAATTTTGGGGGGTAGGCATTTGTCTTCCATCTTTCTGAAGCAGAGTTTCTCGTGTTCTACAGTACCATGTACTCTAGACTAGTTGGCCTATGAGCTTCTACGCAATTCTCCTGAATAAGCTTCCCATCTCACTGTGGGGAGGCATGATTGGAGATTCTTGCTCCTGCATGAAGCATTTACAAAAAACAAAACAAAGCAAAACAAAACAAAACAAAACCATGTGTTCCAGGAACCAAACTCAGGTCTTCAAGTTTGCATGGAAAGGACTTTTACCCATTGAACTATCTCCCCAGCCATTCAGTCAATTTTCTGAGACTGCTAAAAGGTTGGAAGTGAAGTGCAAAACAATTGGTGTTCTATGACTACAGGAAACACAGTGCCAATACAAATAGTCTGTATGTCAGTGTGATAGGGAAGCAAAAGACAGACAAGAAAGCAAAACTTGGGGAAAAGAAATTTTTTTATTAGAAAAAAAAAAACAGGAAAAAGAAAAACCCACAGAAAACCCATTCACTATCGTTGAGGAAATTCCCAAGGATACTAAATATTTTTAGAGCCTCTGTAATCTTTTAAATACTTGGGCAAATTTTGGGTCCTTTCCATATTTGTCTTAAAACACATCTTCATATTTTTGTTAATTAATTTTAAAGCAGATAGATCCCAAATTAAGGGAACTTTATTTTGATTCCATTTCTACAGAATACTAGTGCAAAAAACTAATGTCTTTTTAGTTTAATAGAATCTTAAAACTAGTCTGTTACAAAATTTAATCTTTTTTAAAATGTGGTTTTAATTGCTTCAATGTAACATCTTGTTAACTTTTCTGTCATTGAGAACACCGAGAACTTATAACATCTGACTGATTAATGAAAAAATCGGATGTTAGTATCAAAGTATCATTTTTCTTTATGTATATCGCATTATTCTGGAAATTTATAAGTAAATGTAAATTTTAGATTATGTTATCTGAACATTTTATGCTGTTAACACTGAAGTTATTTGGGTTAAATGACTTATCAGATCATATGGCGGGATGGCAGAAGGGAAGGGAAGACCTAGTTGGAACTATATCATTCTTCCCTCATTAAGCTGTTAACACTGAAGTTATTTGGGTTAAATGACTTATCAGATCATATGGCCGGATGGCAGAAGGGAAGGGAAGACCTAGTTGGACCTATATCATTCTTCCCTCATTAGGGTTGACTCTTCAGTTAAATCAAAGGTACTGTATTGTAAAAACTCAATTTTTTGTATCTTTTGATAAAATTGAGACTCTGGTGAGAAAAAAATGTTATTCAGGGGCGATAATGTGTTTTATTCTACATAGAATTAATGAAACAAAGAAAATACACCTCCACAATGCTTATATATTTAGGGGAAAAAAGACTTGGAAAAATATTGGGTAGAAATTATTGAAAAATTCAAACAAGAGGTGCTAGGTTGGTGTTTTGTGTCTCCATCCCACTGTAGTTCATCGCAGCGTCATTATGGCATTGATGGGTGTGGGAAAGGCCTAAGCAAGCTACCAGTGTGACATTGATAAATGATAAAGGACGTGTGAACTTTTTCAGGCTGATAGATTTTTCTGAACCATCTGTGAGGCTGCTTTACAGGAAATAACTTTCCCTGCTCTTAAAGAAAGTGACTGTATCAGGCCCGGAGACAGATTTTTCATAATGAAACCAGTTGTTTGTATATGCTTTCCATTGATTTTTTTTCTGAGAAAATATAATTATACTAGTTGAACACTTCCTCACCATCCATGTCATTAGTTTTGCACATTCTAAAGCAGTTTGGCATGGCAGAATTCAGCCTCTGACTTCAACATAGGAAGGCAGTCACTCACCTGCTGCTAGCTCTTGCCTCTCCCCTTGTCTTTTCTGGCCTCCTTCTGGTCCTTACCCCAATCATCTCCAAAGGGCCAGATGTTCTTCCTGGCTTCCACCAAGTCCACCGGCAGCAACAAACTACAAATCAAGGCTGATAGTGGGAGCTGGTGGTGGCCTCCCAGCTTGCTGGGGTCAATGTAGAGGGAACTCCAAACATTATGATTCCCTAGACTTCATCCTTAATTAAGAAAAAAATCTTATTTATATTTCAGTATATTTTATGAAAAATAGACTGCCTCTTCTAGTTTTAATATTTCAGGGTGACTTTGCATTGATGTGCTTAATATTAATAGAAAACTTCGCTGACTCTGCAACTACAAAGCAAAGACAAAAGCCCTTCTTGGCATTACTTGGTACTTATTTGGCATCTCATCTCATCCAAACAAATCTCCTGATTACTTAGGCTGTTATTGAGGAGAACTCATAAAACAAGTCCAGGCATCTCTTGGGAAGAAATAGCAAACCTATTTAAATCATATGGAGCATTGTATACCACCTCATAACCTAAATCAATTCAGCACTGAAGTATATAGCTTATGTTACTGTCATAAAATCCAAACTTTCCAAGATGTCTGTACTAAAATTGGAAATATGTGAGACAAACATAATAAATTATAATAAATATTAAGTACTGTAAAGCAATCACTTTTTCATATATTATGATGAATGTTATTATGGTATTGTAGATTTTTTAAAATGTATATATTTTTTAAATCACTGACATTTACTTTAATATTTTAATCCTAGCAATGATACACATTTGAGATTTAATAAGAAGTGTCATCTCATTTTAAATGTTTAGAAAAAGCGTGTGAAACACTAGCAGAGCCAAGGGCAAAAAGAAAATGTATGATCCATCTGAACTATGAAAAGAGCACCCTGGTATTGGGAAGGAAGGGGGTGTTAGAAATCTCATAGATTCTGTTAGAACTGAGGACAAACAGAAAATGTGTAATCTCATCTGAACTAGGAAAAGAACACACCAGAGCTGAGAATTAAGGCAGTGTTAGCAATCCAACACTGCGAGCTAATTACTCATAAGCTTTTAAATACCAGATTTGGAATGCCTAGTACGATTTTAATTTCTTCATCAGACACTGAATGCTGTGTCTGGAAGAGCTGTGAATGTATTCTTGCAAACCTCATGCCAGCCTCATTTCATGGCCCAGTTAATCTGATTCAGATTGATGATCTCGTTTGTACCTTATAACACAAAAATCAGTCACAAATGACAAGGTATTTATATTGGAAGCAGACTACCAATGTTCCAAATACTGAGATGTGGAAGAGGACGGATGAAAATGTGTACTCACTGATACAGACATCTCTGTCCTTGTCTATATAGGTGACTTGGTGGATGAAATACAGACATAATGATATAGACATCTCTCTGTATAGATGATTTGGTAAGTGAAACATGGGCAAAAATTAATTTAGTTATCAAAAGTTTGATTTTAGCACTTTTCAGGAATATGACTTTTCATGATGACAGAGAAGCATTGGTAGTTCAGTAATACTGATCAATTACAGAAACCAGTAGGCAAGTGCTATGATGTATGTTGGGGAATGTCATACAGGTGCTGGCCACTAAAAGGCGTCCTCAGAAGTTTGTAGGTATGAAATATCATTCTGACGTATCGATGTTGTGACTTCAGTGTCCATTACTCATTCAGAATGTAGCCATCTCTAAAAAATGGCTTAGTAGGTTAAATGCTGTGTTCAGAACCAAAGATCCTGGACTGTTTCTCTTTGAATGTATGGACATTTCCTCAGCTTTTAAAGAAGCTAGCAAACAACAACAAACAACAAAAATGCTTCAGTGATACATTTACTTCTCTACTTTCCCGCATCACACGGCTTGGGGAATGCTAATTACTAAAGTTACTCTTGCTGTCTCAGTTGACAAAAAATATTTTGCTCATAATTTACTATTTATTACACTAAGACTCAGTGGTAGAAAGAAGCGGAGATTGGGAGAATATTCAAATTCCTTCAGTATGGTGATGGCTCTGCTTTATACATTGCAGAACCCTTCTCTGGAATCCTTGCTTTCATCAAACGTAGGAAGTGAGCTATTGTGCCATACCTGAGTGGAAATGGAGAACAGCCTAGAAAGGGATGAGCCTGATCTCTTGCTATCTCATCATCAGAACATGATACTAATTTAGCCCCATTTTTCCAAAGGTCTATGTGGAGAAAATGAGCTTCCCAGAGCCAAGGAAAATATGGAAACAAAACCAATTGCAAACAAGTTTTCTCTTACACACAGAATAATATTTCAGATATTATTATAAATATCCTATTCTCTCTTCTGTTGACTAAATAACTAGTAAAAATGACTTTACCACTACCACAGACTTTACATAGACTTTCAGATTTCTAAAAATCACAATAAAGAAAGGACAAATTTCTGATGGATGTGGAGACTGAATTCAGTAACTCTCTTTAAAATCTTAAGGACTTGTATGTAAATAAATATTTATCTCTCTGTCACAAAGAGACACCCAATGCATGCTTCACATCTGTGTGTTTGTGTGTACATGTGTGTGTGTATGAAAGAGAAATTTAATTTCCTGAAAACTTATGTCTAGTGACCAAGGGTCAAGTTTCACATAAGTACCAGGAAGAAAGAATTATGACTGTCCTGTTACGATGCAATAAGAAATGCATACCTTTTGGTCAAATTTAAGCTAACCTCTGAACCAAAGTTCTTTGTAACAAAAGAAATAAGAAATAACTGAAAAACCGTGATGATAAAATAATCCTTCTTGAAGTGCCTGTCAAAGCAGATTCTGGAACAGAATTTGGTGATGCATGATATTTATAGAGAAGGTGACCTCAGAAAGCACAAGTAAAAGAGGGAAAAAGAGAGAGAGAGAGGATGGAGACTAACCAGTGAAAGTTATGTTAACTGTCAACTCTGCTGTACAGGCAGCTAACACACAACCCCATAGGAAACCCTGAATAGCCAGACAGGGTTTACCTTGCAGGGCAAGGATGCCATCTCTCATGTCAGTCGCCCCAGACAAGATAAACTCCCAACATACTTGATAAACCAAAGAGATGGAAGAAGATACACAGAGGCAAACGTAAATGTTGACTAATATTGTGTCTGGGTTGAGGACTCATGACTGTCTATGGCCTTCCTTCATCTTCCCTATATCTTAAAATAAAATCATAATGAATCTTAGAAAGAAGGAAAGGAAAAATTCTATACAGAACAGTATTCAAAAAATAGTCTCACATCATTAATAATGTTAACAATTGTAGAAATGGTCTGAAAATTTGCTTAGAAGTATAAAATATTTT
>NW_008357493.1:4621325-4638614 GCF_000622305.1 Nannospalax galili | reverse complement strand
TTTTTTTCAAGATATTTGCTCTTTTCTCTAAAACATTTTTTGTGGCACTTAAATTTTTGTTAGTTCTAATCAATCCATAAAAAGAAACACACACTGAGGGTCTTAAAATGTTATACATCAGAAGATTTTGGGCTAGGAAAGTAAATTTTATGTCCATAAAGAAAATAAGTTAAAATGGACATAGTGTTTAACAGGTTTCCTTCTGAAGCCACAGTACATGTAGAAGGAATCCCATCTCCTCCAAATCAAAGTTGATACCGAATGGGATTTTGGAAAGGATACTGGGAAACTCAAAGGAATCGAAAGACATTGCTCCTAATTGAGGAGGACTCTTACTTACAGACTATAGGTCTTAAGCAACTGAGAAAATAAACTACAGCCAGGTTTATATAGACTAGAACTCCTGCTTCTGTGAGCTAGACAATGTTTACTTGTCACTTTGATGTGTTATAGCATTCCACATAGCATTCAACAGAAACAACTATCCCACAGATCAAACAGTTGTCTGTCTTGGGTTTTGGTTTCCTGAATCAAAATCCTAACCAGGATGATGACCACTCTATTGCAGAGCAGAAACAGCAGTGCCCTTCACACCGATGAATTCAGAGAATCGAGTGCCACTATGCCAATGAGATTTGTATTGCTGCAACAAAATACGGGAGGAACAATTTAAAAGGGCAAATTTAAAAATATTTTTGCCTCACTATTTAAGAGATTTCAGTCTGTGGATTCATTTCTGTGCTGGAGCAGAAGAATTTATCATGCCTGGAAAGCACTAGTGAAGGTTGTACCTCACTGTGGACAGAACAGAAAGAAGAGAGAGCAGGTTGCCAAAGACTAGAAATCAAGAACATGCCCATGGTGTCTTATTCCACTCAGCCCCTTCCTTATCCAGTCATTTCCACCATCTCTAAATAGCCCATCAACCTGTGGTTCCAACAATAAAATATTTCACTGGAGAGGACTGAGCTTTAATAATCCAGTCACCTGTTAAGTCTCCAGCTCTAAACATTGCTGCATTGAAGGTCAAGCCACTGGGGGATATTCAAGAACCAAACTCCTACATGTAATTATGAAAAGACCTACATTTGTAAGTGAATAGATACTTAACTGAGAAAATTAAATTTGAATTAAGGCTGAAATCATTGGTATACTTTCTGACTTTTAAAGACGTGATTTTCATGCAACGCATAGAAATAATAGCTACTTCACTTAATATTTAGCTTTTAATTGATTTATTTTATGTGTATGTAAGTGCTGCTGTGTTGTGCAATGCCCATGGAGTACAGATGAGGGCATGGGATTCCCTGGAACAGGAGTTATGGGCAGTTGTTAGTCACCCTGCGTGTGTTAGAATTCAAACCCAGGTCCTCTGAAGAGCAGCCAGTACTCATAACTGCTGAGTCATCTCTCTAGTCCCCTCTATTGGCTTTTTAATCATGTATGCTAAATGTAAAGAAGTGGGCAGTGTGCACACTGAGTGAACTTCCAGAATGCTGGAAGTTCTTTGATTGTTTTTTGTACTAAGCCCTTCATTATTGCAGTCTAAAAAACAAACTGGCTACAGAGAGAGAATTTCAAGTCCCTCAGTTTCCTCCAGGACTGGCATTTTCTACAAGCTTTCAAGTTAGTCCTCCTTGAAAGTGTTCTCATCTTTTAGGCTATGATCATGGCCAAGGTTTAAACATTTAGGAAGTAGAAAGCAAAACCCCTGACCAATAACTGCTTGATGTAAGTTAGGAAGAGCTTGGCATTCGATCTTCTGTATGGCACATAGAATAAGGTGTGTGGGACCACCTGCCAGTGCAGAGTATACAGAATTCATATGTTCCTTACCTCCTCTTCCCTGCCTGGTCTGCTCATCTTCTTTCAATTTGGCAAGTATTTCAAGAACTGATTGTCTAGTATGGTGGATGCTGGTAGCTTTACTTACACACTTATCCCCTCCTCTCCTTACACTTGTTTTTGATTTAATTGAAAATATAATGGTAAGTAGTTGGACCAGAAATCATATCAGGATGTGTGAAGATCTAAAAGGCCAATAGTCATTTGTTTTCAGGTAGTTTTCTTCATATCATTTAGGAAAAAGAATCTTGCCATGTTGTTTTTAATTACTGTATCATATTATCAAGATAAATGATAATGAAAAGCTTATGTTCTATTACTGAACACAACTTTAACTTGTCTCAACTGTTACCTTTGCCCATCTATTGCTTAAAATTTTCAGAAGGAAATATAGTAACAGAAAAAAATATGTATTTTTTAATCTTCTTGGAATCGCACAATCTCTTTTCTGTCTACCAGAAATGCATACTATTATGCAAATTCTCAAAATGCTGTCATCATATCCTTCTCAGCAACCTCTGTTTATGTTTCTAAAACTCCTGATCAAGTATGCATATGCATAGTTAGAAAGAAGCCAGCGTGTTGTAGATTAACGTTGAAAGAAGAGCATCATTGAATGTCTCTATGACTTTTAATATTTTTGAAAGTGAAATGCTTCCAAAATCATTGGGCTTACCACTGATAATGGCATGCATTTGTCTTCTCTTTAGGAGTATACAAAATAATCATGTTCTTACAATCAATAATGCTTTAAATCCTTTGAGTCTTCCCTGGCATGAATCATTGTCTAATCAATCCTGTGAATAACTTGCTAAAATGGAGCCAATTTGGAAAAAAAAAAGGAGATATCCGAAGTCACTTTAGTATCCTTGAGAACAGATAGGGTCGTTCTGAGAACAGCAATCGAATCCATAGGAATATGTGAAGTAGATTTGATGACCTTAACAAATGTATCATTAACCTCTTGTGTTTCGATTCTGTCAAAGATGTGCTGATTTTTTTTTTTTTTTTTTTTACCAGTTAAGCACCTTTGGATGCAAATGTTAGAAAATACATTTCAAAGTGGTTCACTTTATTGACATTTGTAGCAGCAGAAACCAGGTTTATTTCACTTCTGGCACAATGGAAATCAACAGAATCCGGCTTCAGTATGTTTCTTACCTTCATCCTTGTAAAATGACTCTTAAGCATTATCTGAGGACAAAATTGCTATAGCGACCCTGCTGCTGGGAGTGCGGTTGAATACAAAAGTGTTTTTTTATGATGCAAAAAGTATCGACACCAGAAAATAAACTATAAATATGAATGTACGTTCATTTGTGGTAGAATTCAACAAATAGATTTATTAATTATATATGCATGTCTATGCCTCTCTCTCTCTCTCTCTCTCTCTCTCTCTCTCTCTGTCTCTCTCTCTCTCTCTCTCTGTCTCTCAATTGTGTAGGTGTTTACACAGGCCAGAAAAAGATGTCAGATCCCCCGGAGTTAGAGATACAGCAAGCTGTTATTTGCCACATGGGGGTCTGGGACCTGAACGTGGGTTCTCTGAAAGAACAGCAGTTACTCTTAAACACTTACTTATCTCTCTAGCCCCAAGAGACTTACTTAAATATATTGCCTATAGCATATAAACATATGAAATTACACTTATACTCAGAAATAGTAACATTTGGAAATTTAAAATGTTTAAAACAATTATCTAAGAACATAAAGTTACAAAATACTACAAAACTAAGAATTCAGAATCCATATGCTACTAAGTTAGGAACAAAAGAACTGATTCTCTGTAGAAGTGAAATATAATTGAATATTTGTAGTTATGAGAAAACACTTATAAATTTAAAGGTGGTTAATTACATTGTTATTTAGTTTTTTTCTCTATTATAAGCATTACATACTTAGAAGAAGCATTATGTTAGAACAGCATTGATATATTCAATAACAATTTCCTGAGTTAAGATGCATCTCTTTCAAAAATTGGCTGTAAATTTTAGGCTTACAGTTGAACTATTACAGTTATACAATATTGTACTCAGTATAAACCCTATAAGACATCAAATTAAATGAGGTTTTAACCTTTAAAAAAGATCTCTATATCATTATTGAAATACACAGTTTCATACAGAAAAATTCAATTTAATGCAATTGACTAAGATGTTTGCACATGTGTTTCTAATCTCTATATATCTGATTATTATTAGTCACAGTTGTTCACTTTCTGAGCTCCTTGACATCTGAGCATGGATATAAAGTCGTCAGGTAGATTTCAAAGGCAATGTTTTTCACATCTACTAGTTATTAAGGGGCAAATTTTTATGCTTTGAAGAAATATTATTATTTAATCATTATTTGTTTTAATTTTTAATAACTACATGATTAGAAGAAGCATTTCATTACAGCTTTAACATATGCAGTAATACACTACAGAGTAAGAATACATCTCTTTCACAAGTGGCTGCAGGTATCTAGGTTCACAGTTGAATTAATAAAGTTATACGATATTATTATTGAACTGAGTATAAGCCCTATAAGACATAAAATTGAATGAGTTTTGAACCTTTAGAAAAGATCCATTTCATTTTAGAATATATTGTTCCTTGCAGAAAGACTCATTGTTTTTGCTACTGAAATGTTGGTGCGTGCATCTCTAATCTGTATGTATCTGATTATTGCTAGTTATAATTGGTTGCACTTGGATCCTTGGTGCCTGAGTATGTCTATAAAGTCATTGGATAGATTTTAATGGTAATGTTTATCACCTCTACTAATTAACATGCCATATATTTCCATGCTTCCTCCTCAAATATAATACATTTTTTAAAAATTTGTTGATTTTTTGTGTGTGTATGTATATCACACAGAACATCCCAAACCATCTTATTCAACTATACACCCACTTCCCAGATGGCACCCTCCCAAAGACTCCCTCCCCTGACTAGAGCCCTTATACTCTGATATCCCTGCTACTATCTGCTGTGTTGTCTCCACCCCAGCCATTCCCCACTATTTGCCCTTCTGATAAATAAAGTCAGCCTATCTAGAGGTCTTTGTTTTAGGAGGGCCAGCTGTTCCTCATCTAGCAGCAATCAGTTGTCAGTATTCATTTAGGTAAGATTGGGGTCTGCTGTTTATTTTCCCAGTTCTATGCTGGGTTACTATCTGGGAGTCCCTTTGGTCACCCTGGCCAACAACTCAAAAGAAGGTATCTCCTATCTGGCTTTGTTGCTTGTTATGTAGCCTTTAGCTATGCATATGGACTCAGGAAATTGTATTGGCCCCTTTATTCATTGGTTATCCTTTCCTTTTGGGCATTTAAGGCCATACAGTTGGCCCAGAAAAACCAATTTATTTTTAGTCTTAAGATCATCTGAGGATCTGTTCCTCAGGGGTCACAAGGGCTTGGGAGGAGCCCCTGTCTCCTTTCTTTTACCAGTACTGCCTATGTGAAGATAAGTCAAAGGTTCTGCTCCACCAAGGTTGGCTTCGCTTGGAAGCATGGAGGAAATGATTCTTCTGTGTTGACCCTCCTTTTTGTAGACTGGACACTGGTTCAAATCCATCTGGTGGGGTCTCCTCAGCCACCTTGATCAAGAGGACAGGTGACCCACCACAATTACAGGACATTTTGAGAGATGATCATAGTCCCCTGGAACTAGTTGACCTAGGAGGGCAAGGAGGAAAAACTGACCTTTATGTCCCTCTGACAATATTATTATAGGCCTCAAAGTATGTCTACTAAACATCCAAGAAGGTTAGTTCCACCAGTCTAGTACTTTTAATTTCTGTGTGTCATGTAGATAAATCTTGGGCAAAGACCAATTGTTCTCAGTTAAGCCTTACCTAGACATGTATTTCTTGATCTGCTATGTATAATTTGTCAGTAGTTTGTAGGGGTAATATGGTTCCACCTGGTTTTCAAAAGTATCTAGGCATTATTTATCTCTCACATTGTCTCACCCCTTCATCATGGTTTTCCCACTTAAGGTGCCCCCATTTCTCCCTTTTCTCCCTTAATAATACCCTTCTCCTACTGTACCTCTCTTGAGCTCTTTCTTTCCCGTTATCCCCTAGGTTCCTTGTATAACCTTCCCTCCCCACCTCCCTTAAACTATTCCAATTTTTATCCCTATCTCCCTTATTAACACCAGTTTCCTACTGTTCTTCTCTTTCAGGTTCTTTCTTTTCCTTTACCCCCCCCCCCGTTTCCTTTCCATTATCCAGGTTCCTGTAGTTATGTCTGGATACATACTCACTTATCAGGGTTTGGTTCTAGGATCCACATATGAAGGAAAATATATGTAGATTTTGTTTCTGAGTCTGTGTTACTTCACTTAGTAGAACAGTTTCTAGTTCCATCCATTTACCTGCTAATTTCATGACTTCATCTTTCTTTACTGCTGATTAAAACTCAATCGTATAAATGAACCACATTTTCATTATCCACTCGTCAATTGAGGGACATTTAGGTTGCTTCCATCTATTAGTTATTGTGAAAAGACCATCAACAAACATGGATATACAAGTGTCTCTGCAATAGGATGAGTTCTTTGAGTATATGCCAAGGAGTGGTATAACTGGATCAAATGGTAGATTAATTTGTAGTTTTTTAAGAGTTCTCCGTACTGCTTTCCATAGGGGTTGAACAAGTTTGTAGCCCCATCAGCAGTGGGTGAGTGTTCCCCTTTCTCCACATCCTCTCCAACATTTGGTATCATTTGTTCTCTTGATCTTAGCCAGTCTGACTGGGGTAAGATGAAATCTTAAAATGGTTTTAATTTGCATTTCACTAATTATTAGTGATGTTGAACATCTCTTACGATACTTCATAGCCATGTTTACTTCTTCTTTTGAGAACTCTCTGTCCAGCTCCTTATCCCATTTTTTTAATTGGGTTACTTCTTGTCTTGATTCTCTGTTTCATGAGTTCGCTATATATTCTGGATATTAAACCTCTGCCGGATGTGTCGCTGGTGAAGATTTTCTCCCATTCTGTGGGTTTTCTGTTCACTTCCCTGGTTGCCTCCTTTGATGTACAGTAGCTTTTTAGTTTAATGAGGTCCCATTTGTTAATTCTTGCCCTTGTTTCTTGAGCAATTGATGTCTGGTTTAGAAAATCCTTCCTATAGCTATATCTTGTAGGTTTTTCCCAAAGTTTTCTTCTAACAGATTCAGAGTTTCAGGCTTTACATTGAGGTCTTTGTACCATTTGGAATTGACTTTGTTCAGAGTGAAAGATAGGGGTTTAGTTTCATTTTTCTACAGGTAGAGATCCAGTTTTGTCAGCACCTTTTGCTGAACATGCTGTCTTTCCTCCAGTGAATATTCTTGGCCCCATTGTCAAATATTAGGTGGCAGAAAATCCATTTACTCATATTTGGGTCTTCGATTTTGTTCCATTGATCTATGGTTTTATTTTTGTGCCAGTACTATGTTATTTTTATGACTATAGCTCTGTAATACAGCTTAAAATCTGGTATAATAATGCCCCCACCCCCCAGGCATTGCTCTTAGTGCTCAGGGTTGTTTTGGCTATCCGAGGTCTTTTATCCTTCCATATGAATATTAGGATAGTTTTTTTTCCAATTCTGTGAAAAATGTCATGGGGATTTTGATTGGCATTGCACTGACTCTATAAATGACTTTTGGTAGGATGGTTATTTTCACAATATTAATTCTTCCAGTCCATGGGCATGGGTGGTCCTTTCATCTTCTGTTGTCTTCCTCAGTCTCTTTCTTTAAAGATTTAAATTTTTCATTGTAGAGCTCTTAATGTCTTTAGTCATGTGGTCATGTTTATTCAGAGATATTTTATTGTTTTGCAGCTACTGTGAAGGGGTGTGTTTGCATGTGCTCTTTCTCTGATTGCTTGTTATTGGTGTATAGAAAGGCTACAAACTTTTGTAGGTTAATTTTGTAACCTGCCACTTTATTGAACGTGTTAATAATTTCTAGTAGTTTTCTGGTGGGATTTTTGGCATCTCTTAGATATAATATCATGTCATCTTCAAGAAGGAATAATTTGATCTCTTCTTTTCCAATTGTTACTCTTTTATTTTCCTGCTCTTGTCTTATTGCTCTTGCAAGAGTGTCAAGCACTATGCTAAGGAGAAGTGGGGATAATGGACAGCCTTGTCTGGTTCCTGATTTCAATGGGAATGCAACCAGTTTTTTCTCCATTTAGAATGATGTTGGCTGTGGGTTTGTTATATATGGCTTTAATTATGTTGAGGTATGTTCCCTCCAGTCCAATTCTCTCTAGGATTTTGAATGTAAATGCATGTTGAATTTTGTCAAAGGCCTTCTCTCCATTTATTGAGAGGACCATGTGGATCTTGTCTTTGAGCCCATTTATGATTTTTGATATTTATTGACTTACCTAATTTGAACCATCCCTGCATCTCTGGGATAAAGCTGACTTGATCATGGTGGATGATCATTTTGTTGTGTGTCTGTATGTGATTTTCAAGCATCTTGTTGAGAATTTTTGCATCTATGGTCATTAAGGATATGGGTCTATAGTTTTCTTTTTTGGTTGTGTCTTAACCTGGCCTTGGTATTAGAGTGATGCTGGCTTCATAGAAGGAATTTAGAAGTTCTCCCTCCATTTCCACCTTTTTGATTAAATTAAGTAGTATTGGATGTAGATCTTTAAATGTCTGATAGAATACTGCTGTATATCCATCTGGTCCTGGGCTTATTTTAGTCAGGAGGTTTTGTATTACTGTTTCAATTTCTTTTTGTGTTTGGGTCTGTTTAAGCTGTTAATCCCTTCTTGGTTTAGTTTTGGTGGTTCCCATGCCTTTAGGTATGCATCCATTTCTTTTAGGTTTTCAAATTTAGTAGCATATAGGTTTTTAAAGTATTCCCTTATAATGTTCTGTATCTTTCTGGTGTCTGTTGTGATGTTTCCCCTTTCACCTCTGATTTTGTTGATTTGGAGGTGCTCTTTATTTATTTTGGTTTACTGGGCTAGCAGTCTGTCAATCTTCTTTATCTTTTCAAAGAACCAGCTCTTAGATTTGTTGATTTGTGTATTGTTTTCTTTGTTTCAATTTCATTGATTTCTGCCCTGATTTTTGTTATTTCTTTTGTCTACCGGGTTTGGGTTTCCTTTGCTGTTGCTTTACAGGTGTCTTGAGTTGTAATGTTATGTCATTTGTTTTTGTTCTTTCTGATTTTTTGATGTAGGCACTTAGAGCTATGAACTTCCCTGTAAGGACAGCTTTCAGCATGTCCCAGAGGTTTTGTTTTGTTGTATTGCCCTTTTCAGTTAGTTCCAGGAATACTTTTTTTCTTTCTTAATTTCTCTTTTCACCCATTCATCATTCAGGAGTGTGTTATTTAATCTCTATGTATTTATTTGGTGATTCGGGCTTCTTCTGGTGTTGATGTAAGCTTTATTGCATTGTGGTCTGATAGAATGCATGGAATTATATCAATTATTTTGTACTTGTTGAGGTTTGCTTTTTGCCCCAGTATATGGTTGATTTTGGAGAAGGTTCCATGGGGTGCTGAGTAGAAAGTATGTCCTTTGGTGCTTGGGTGGAATACTCGGTAGATATCTGTTAAGTCCATTTGATATATGGTTTTGTTTAATTCAGATGTCTCTCTGTTTACTCTCTGCCCTGTTGACCTATCTAATGGAGAGAGTGGGGTATTGAAGTCCCCTACTATTACTGAGTTGGAATTAATCTGGGTCTTAAAGTCCTGTAGTACTGTTTTTATTAAGTTACATACACCAGAGTTTGGTGAACATATGTTCATGACTGTAATATCTTCTTGATTTATCGTTTAGTGACCTTCTGTATCGCTTCTGATTAGTTTTCATTTGAAGTTCATTCTGTCAGATATTAGAGTTGGCAACACGTGCTTGCTTCTTAGTTCCGTTTTCTTGGAGTTATTTTTTTCCATCCTTTCACTGTAAGGTAGTGCCTGTCCTTGAAAGTGAATGAGTTTCTTACAGACAACAAAAAGATTGTTTTGTTTCTTAGTCCATTCACCTAGTCTGTGTCTTTTGACTGTCGAGTTCAGTCCATTAATATTTAAAGTTATTAATGAAAGATGTGTATTGAATCTTGTGATTTTTATTTCTGTTTACACTGTTGATATAACTGTACTTTCCCACAGTTATATCTTCATTGAATTTCTTTCTACAACCCCTTGGGTATAGTCATTCCTTTCTTCACCTTCATTGATTCCAGAGCTCTCTGAAATGCTGGTTTTGTGGACATGAATTCCTTCAGCCTATTTATGTCATAGAAAATTTTTCTTTCCCCTTTAACTATAATAGACATTTTGGCTGGGTATAGTAGTCTGGGTTGGCATCTGTGGTCATTTAAAACTGGGAATACTTTGGTCCAGGCTCTTCTGGCTTTCATAGTTTGCATTGAGAAGTCAGCTGTAATCCTAATGGGTTTTCCTTTGTATGTGACTTGTTTTTCCTCTTTTGCAGCTTTCAGTATTGTCTCTTTATTCTGTATGTTCTGTGTTTTTACTATGATGTGCCGTGGAGAGTTTCTGTTTTGGTCCTGTCTGTTTGGTGTTCTGTATGCTTCTTTTATTTGTATGGGCATGTCTTTCTTTAAGTTTGGGAAATTTTCTTCCAAAATTCTGTTGAAGATCTGGTCCATGCTGTTATCTTGGTATTTTTCTCCTTCCTGTATGCCCATAATTGGCAAGTTTGGTCTTTTTATGGTGTCAAACAATGCCTGCATATTCCATTCTTGTGATTTCTTAAATTTTTCATAATCTTTGCTTGAGTGGTCCAGTTCATCCACTTTATCTTCCAATCTTGATACTCTGTTTTCCATTTCATTCACCCTATTAATGACGCTTTCTCCTGTCGTTTCTAATTGGTGTACTAAATGTTTCTATTCCTTTTTCATTTCAGCCTGAGTAGTCTTCAATATTTCTAGCTCTTTTCTGAATTCATTCAGAAGTTTATCCCTATCTTCCCCCGGTTCTTTGATTTGTTTGTGTGTTCTTTAAATTCACTGAATTCTTTTATCATGTGTATAATTGTTCTTTTGAGTTCCATGTCCTGCAATATCTCTGGGGGGTTCTCATTGTAATCCTCTAGAGGACTGTTGGTATTTGGTGGGGATATGATATTTTGGTTTTTCATGTTATTATTTTTTCTCTGTGATTTTGACATTTGAATTTATTTTGTAGTTTCTGATTCTTGTGTGAGAGTCAAACCTTCAAGTTTAGGTCTGCTTCTTTTTGTGAACTTTATGTGCCTTTGTGGTTTACTTTTTGAGCATAAAAAGCTGGTTCGTCTAAGCTTCCAGTTATCTCTTTTGATTTTATATTGGAATGGCCAGATTGCTTTTGTCTTCAGGAGT
Source organism: Nannospalax galili (assembly GCF_000622305.1). Lineage (NCBI taxonomy): Eukaryota > Metazoa > Chordata > Mammalia > Rodentia > Spalacidae > Nannospalax > Nannospalax galili. The sequence continues at coordinate 4,627,425 of NW_008357493.1, read as the reverse complement.
TCCCACAGAGGCCCAAGTTAGATGAGGATCGGATGCTCTCAGGCTTTCTCCTAAGGTCTGGATCCCTCCAAGAAAGATGCTGCCCTCTGGAAGCACCTGGGGCCTGGGCTGGCCTGGAAGCAGGGCCCAGGAAAGATGCTGATCTCAGGAAGCTGGTGGTTGTGCCATCCAGGAATGCAAAAGGAGATCGGGGCAAGAAGAAGTCCCGAGGATTCCTGGGGACTACTGGGAGGAACTGGGTTGGTCTGGATGCAAAGAATGAGGAAGCAGTGGGGACTCTGGGCCGAGAGGTCAGCCCCCATGTCTGGGGTGTCAAGACAAGAAATGGGCCAGTACCCAGGCCAGAAGGAGAGATGGGTAGCGGAGCTGCGGGGCCTGAACGAGGCTGGGGGAGTCAAGATGTGGTGGGCGCTGCTAGACTTACCCAGGAAAGATGCTGACACCAGGAAGCCAGTGGCTATGCAGCCCAGGGAAGCAAAGGGAGGTGGGTACAGCAAACATTGAAGATTTGAAGAGCAATTTCCTTTCAATTTGGCTTCTTCATTCATCCCTTCCCACCCTTGAAACATCACTCCCCTCATAAACCATGCAGTCCCTTTAAACTAGCTCATATGCATCTCTCCATTACTGTGTGCAGTCTTCCATAATCATATCCATAAAAGTATGTGCATATGCACATAAAAAGTTGTGAGAACCCTTATTAAAGTGGAATGCTATCCATAATTAGTTGCCTTCCATCTTTCTACTCGACACTTACTCATAGATATCCCACTGAATCAGCTGGAAAGCTCCATGTCAGTCTTTACAATGACTTAATCATAGTTCACTAACCTGCACTCCTTTGGGTTTCTTCTTCTCCTTGTGGCAGCGTGAGCAAGACTATTGCATCTAAAAACTCTGGGTCTTTCTCTGATAAAAATAACTAACAAAACAAAGCCTAGTGTCTGCACCACAGCATCTTACAATGGATCTTTTCAATGGTATGTGTGATTTGCTCTATGGGCTACATTCCCAGGCAATCACTGCTCCAAAGAGTACTATCCAAGAATATTCCTGAAATATCCCACCCAACAGGTGACAAAACCTGTGCTACGTGGATACATTCCATGGTATATTTGCTGTCACTTAACACAGTTGCTGGTAAGTTGTAGACAAGTAAAAGTTCAAGAATGAATAAATTGTGAAATTAGAAATAGAAATAGTACATGAAAAGATCAAAGCTTAGAACTGTTTCAGTGTGGACAAATACAATTATTTCTCACCGCAATTTGCCTATCATTTGATGACTCTACATTTGTTTTTGTTAAGAGCTTTATTGGAAATAACATAAACTGAGTGCTGGGTGACGCTAAGAAGGGTAAATTTGGTAATGACCTCCCTACAAGGGAAACTGTGTGCAAAAAACAGACATTCCCCCAATTTCTAAAGACTGGGCTTGGAAACAGAGTCTTACAAATCCTGGGAACCTGCTCATATGAGTCTATGGCAATGGTGTCAGCATACACATATCCCATGCTAACTCAGGCAGACAAAAACCCAGCATAAACTGGGAAATGACCAGCAGTCCCCAATCTTAGCTGAAGAAACATTGGCAACTGATTACTGCTAGATGAGGAAAAGATGATCTTCCTAAAACAAGAGACTCTAGATAGGCTGACTATACTTCAGTGGATGGACTTGCACTGGAGAACATCTGGGGAAACTGACTTGACACAATGGGCCTTAACACAGGTGACAGAGTATATGGGTTCAAGTAGCGGGGAGCTATGTGAGGGTGCCAGTGGGGACAGGGGTATAAAAATGATTAAGATTGTTTGAGATATTCTATATTAAATACACAAAAATTCAATAAAAACAAATTTAAAAAACAATGTACCATTGTGATTGGTGTCATAAATGAACAGAATTATGCCTAATATTTTAGTATTTCTAATTAAAAAAAATAAATACTGGGTTTAACCTTCCTTTAAACTAGCCAGAGGGTTGTTTTTAAGTCTATATACTTAAATCTTATTTCACACTTTTAAAAGGCTGAAGGTCTTTGTCAGGAGAAGCTCCTCACACCTATGGCAAAGAAATTTTCAGATATATGTTTTTGTCCAAATTTAACATCACCACATATTATATTGTGGTTAAATTTGTTTCTATGATTATTTGATATTTGAATTTAACCATCCACCTTCCACTTCGAAACACATTATTTTCTTTTTAAAAGGATATTTATTTTTATTTTATGTGTATTGGTGTTTGGCCTTTGTGTATGTAAGTGGACCACATCCATGCCATACCAGAAGAGGCTAGAAGAGAGTGTCAGATCCCCTGGAATGAGAATTACAGAGGGTTGTTAGGTGTCATATAGGCTCTGAAAATCGAGCCAAGGTCCTCTGTAAATGCAGTGAATGCTCTTTATTGTTGAATCTTCTCTCTAATCTCACATGATCTTTTCTCTATATGCAAAATAAATAAACAAACAAAGAAAATAGCTTTCAAAAGGAAAAAGAAAGTTATGGGATGAATGTAATGGGATGTACCTTTAGGAAGTGCTCTACAAGCAGCTCTAATCCTGTGGGTCTATGCACTTTCAAAGAAGAAGTGGAGTCACATTTGCTAAGGGTTATCTGACGTTTAGAAAATGAAGGTGTGCTGCTTTTCCAAACTAAGAGTTGAAGAAGAATATTTATGGAATGAAGTTAGCCTACCTATGATCATCAGGATATACCTGAGCTCCCAATAAGGCATTCAACACCCTGACCAGAAAATAGCATGATTTCTCTCTTCAAAGAGAGAAAGTCTATCTCTCACGCTCATGTAAGCCATGATGAGAGAATGTAGAAAGGATAGTGAGGAAAAGAGGGGGAGTCCAAGCTGTGGTCCTTGAAAGGAATGCAAGTCCTTGTAACAGCAGATAAGTCTAAAGCAATGCTGAAGAACTCATGAATAAGGTAGAAGGCATGCTTCAACACACACACACACATGTGCACACACACATACATACAAACACACACATGCACACACACACACATGTGCACACACACATACATACAAACACACACACACACACACACACACACACCTAGGTAATGACTGGAAGATATTTCAGGTCTAGGCACTTACACCTTGGCCTTACTAGTATGTAACTGACAACAAGAATGATGAACAACTTCAGGGCTATGCACAGCAAGGAGCACAGAATTTTTAGAATTTCCTTAGGAAAGTCCCCAATAATCCTCAGCAAAAAAAGGTTTGGAGGAAGACAATCTAATTTTCAGAATTTTCATATTTTAATATCCCAGTTTAGCTTGAACAAAATTTCTAACAAGGAAGACAAGGCAGAAAATACAGACCATATCATATGTAGGGAAAACCAACCAACAGGAGTTGAGCTACATTAAAATCACATGCTCGACTTTCTACTATAGTTTAAATACTTAAATGAGGGATTTTTAATTTACATTCATTGAGCTAAAAGAAACTATGTAATGACTAAAAGGCACGATGACAGTGATGTGTCTCTAAACTGAAAACGTGACTAATATAGGCACAAGAAAACAAAAAATTTGGTGCTGAAAAGTATAATAACTGAAACAGAAAATGCACTAAAGACCAGACACAAGTAGAGGAAGGGAGTAAGAAGAAAATTAATGGATGGGCGAAGAAAATATCTCATAACCAAGAAACGGAATATTCTCTAGACATACAGATAATAAAGCTCGCAGTCAGGGACTTGAGAGATGGTTCAGGGCTTAAGAATATGCATTGCTCTGTCAGAGGGTCTGACATTGCTTTCCAGCATTAAAGTGGCTGGAATCAAGTGGCTCCCAATCACCTGCAACTCCAGCTTCAGACAGCCTCTTATGGCCTCTATGGGCATCTACACTCATGAGCACATACTATCCATAGACACACATATATACATAATTTAAAATAAAATTTTTAAAAAATATCCTGATGTTCTATAATAGGATTGAACTTTGGAAAGTATACATCAATGTGCCACATCTGAGGGAACAAATCTCATATGATTTCATTTTATTTATATGATACCTCCAGAATATGCAGTTATACAGAAAGAGAGATAACACTGTGGTTGACAATATTGAAGTGGAGGGGCAACTTGCAAGTTATGACAGTAGATTTATTTTCCTTATAGTGGGTGATGCAAATAATCTGAAATAATATAAGGCTTATAGTAGCACACTATCAAATAGATGCCAACATTTCAATAAGATTTCTATGTTTAAAATGATGATTGTTTGATTATATAAGGTATATATCAACAAAAATAAGTTACTTTCTTTTTTCTGTCTTTGTTTTTATATTTCATTAAATTTTTGTGTATTTCATGCAGAAGATTTCAATCAATCTCAATCATCTTTATACCCCCTTCCCTGCTGGCACCCTCCCATAGTCCCCCACAATGGAATTCATACATTGTGTCATTTGTATTAAGGCCCATTGTATCAAGTTAGTGTCCCCAGATGTCCCTTGGTACAACTTCATCTACTGAGGTCTAGACAGCCTATCTAGAGTCTCTTGCTTTAGGAAGATCAGCTCTTCCTCCCCCAGTAGTAATCAGTTGCCAATATTTCCTCAGCTAAGATTGGGGTCAGCAGTCCATTTCCCCAGTTCTATGCTGGGTTTTGTCTGCTTGAGTTGCATGGGTCCTGTGCATGCTGACACCATTACTATAGGTTCATATGATCAGGGTCCCAGGAGCTTGTAGGACTCTATTTCCATATAGTCATGCACCTCCTCCCTGGTTCTTACATTCTTTATGCCCCCTCTTCCACAATGGTCCCTGAGGCCTGGGTGAGTGTAGATTAATATAGGAGTCTACAAGACTCCAAGGATCAGCATTCTTCAGACTCTTAGTCTCCACTCATTGAGCATTTGTGACATTTTGTGTTCCTGGCCCTCAGTTGCAGGAGGAAGCTTCATTAATCAGAACTGAGATATTCATTAGTGTTCTCCTTACTCCTTGTTCTATGTTACATGAGTCTTAGGTATCGAGGTTGCATTGTAGATGTGCCACTTAGACTTCGGCAGTTCAAAGACAATGTCTGTGTGTCACCAGTGTGGTACTCTAAATAGTCTCTGGTGCAGAAGAAGTTTCTTTGATGAGTGGTGACTAGAATATTTGTCTGCATATATAAGGATAAATATTTTGCATGTTGTAAGAAATTGTATTAGTCTAGAGAAATCTTCCTTTGAGTTGCTAGCCAGGGTTATCTAAGAGACTCCCAAAATCACACAGGCTATTGCCATAGCCCTTGATTGCTTCCCAGAATTTGAAGGTAAGACTCTACTCCTGAAGAGAGAACATACTTCAGATGCAGGATTTGGGGCAATGGAGCTGGAACTCACCTAGAAGCCACTTCCTCTGAAGGCTACATTTCATAGATTTGGAAAGCACTGTGCAAAGTGCTAAGGGAGAGCAACAATCGATGGCCCAAAACCAACTTCAAACCTAATAACCACATCAGTGAACAACACAGCAAATGATATTAGTGCAGTAGTGGCATTTTTATCTTGGGAGTAATCAACAGCTACCTAATTGAACTAAAAGTTCAGTCAATGGGAGGAAACTTGTGTGGTACTATAAAAACAGCCAAATACACATGACTTGAGAGGTCATAGATCTTAGAGAAAACCCCAAGGCTGTTACATCCCTAGACTAACATAGTCCCTTACTATGTGAAAAGTTACTTTCCAAAGAAGTTATAAAATCTATAGTCTGAAAGCTTGTTTATGATAAAGTGTATGTTGGAAAGTAAATAAAAGAGGAAGTTCCATGACTAAAAGCTTGTTTCAGAACAAACCAATGCTAGTTTCTACTGATAGTGAACAAGATGTGCGAGACAACATCCACTAATGCTGCCCAATGCAAGCAGAGTGACCTACGGGAACATCACAGTGATTAACAATGGGAGAACTAGACAGGCATAGCAATGATAGATGTAGTTATTTACTTCTCTTTTTTTTTTAAAAAAAGGAAAGAAAGTGAGCTATTCAGGTTGGATTCAGGTTGGAATATGTCATTCTCCTGGAGGACAGTCATCAAACTTCTTGAAAGCAGCATCAGCACACACATAGAAGAAAG
>NW_008357493.1:4619040-4619989 GCF_000622305.1 Nannospalax galili | reverse complement strand
GTCGATAAAAACAAAATACTGAGTTAAAATCTCAATTTCAGGTGAGAGACAAAGAGACAAATAATGCCTTAAAGTAAGTCCTAGGGGCAACATATTTTAATAAAGGATTATTTATTCTTAAAGTTCTATTTTTTTCTGGATGTCCCATATTTTAAGTGCCATTCGTTTCAGCAGGAGTTGGCAAAATACTTCACAAAAATGAACTAGAATACAACGTTCTAGGTTTCCAAGTTCATATTGTTCATATGTAATGTAGACGCTCTTACTTCTCGGCAGTAATTAACACAGAAACTTGTGATTATACCTGATCCATAGTTATATCAATATAACATTTGTGTAAAAAAAAATTTTTTCAATTTTGAGAAAAAGGCTCCTAAATTCTTCATGAACAGGATGCATATTGTCAGCAGATGCAGCAGAAAAGTCACTGGGAAAGAGATGGTAACATAATTAACATTGCTTGTTTCCAAAACTCTTTCAACATGAAGCCTTCAGGGACTCGTGTCCTTTCTCTTAATAAAGTAAGTCATAAACACTTCAATTGGCATACGGTAAAATGTGATGTGAATTCTACATTTGAAACTGATAATCTGTATATTTTCATATAAAAATTTTCTCAAAATGTATTTTTATCTTTTTCCAAACTCACCTATTATTTGACAGCTTCAGAGTCCATTATTAACTCCATATAAGAAGAAAACAAAAATAGTGACTTTCAATGTGTCAGTTTTTTCAAGTTAATGCAAGAACAGTATAAAAATTTGAAGACTGAAACTGAAATTTTCATTTTCAATTTAAGTTTCATATTTAGATATTTGGCAGTCTATAATTTAGAAAAAATGCATCTAAAATTAAATTATCTGCCAAAAACAATTTATATTTAAAACTTTCAAGTGTATCCCTGAAACTTATACTTTTTCTCATATATTTCAAAGATACATTTTATACA
>NW_008357493.1:4588585-4618990 GCF_000622305.1 Nannospalax galili | reverse complement strand
TATTGATATATTAAAAGATATACTTTATAAATATATTTAAGAATGAAATTTTGTTTTCAAATAGAAATTCTTGACATCAAATATTGATATTAAACTACATGTCCACATACACACAAAGTATATAAGCATAATAGTTATATTGTTTTTGTTTTCCTGTATGTAAAATTTAAATATGCAGAATATGCTGATACTATATATGAATGAAAGTTGGAAAGATATAAATGCCTTTTTCAAATGTTTAATATTTAATAATTAATTTTTAGTTAATAGTTTTAGGAAGGTCATCTAGTCTTTGTGAAAGACATGGTAAAGAGTAACTGAATATTTTAACTATATATTAACAAAAAATGATCTTGGATGTATGCTTGTCTATCTACCTACCTGTCTATCTTACCCATCTGTCAACACCTGTTCTTAAAAACTTCTCCTCAATTTCCAGTATAACATGTACACTATTAATAATCTCTGGTACTTTGATGAATATGAGAAGTTAAACTCATGCTATACTAGAAACTTTAAATGATAAAATTATAGGATGAAATAGCATTACTTTATTAAATAATGCCATATGAAACAAGAGAAGCATGGTTTTTATATTCTCATTTTCCACACCTCTGGGAGAATAGATAACCAGGAGACAGACATTGACTGACTTCCACTCCTGGAAACAATAGTCAGGTTAATAACTTGACCTACATCTCACAAAGAAAATTGAATCCATTCTTCCTCTTGGTTTAGACAGTGACCATGAAAAGAAGTTATTATAAGCCATGTAATGAAGTCCATAACATCTTTGTCATGAGCAAGTATATCATGGCCGACCTAAATTTCAACTCAAATTTTGAGGTCTTCCTTAAATGAATCAAATTTAATGAAACAGCAGAAAAATCATACTTAGGAGTGCAGATGGAAATACTGGTCATGAAGACTCTGAAAACATTGTTTTTCCTTTTGTTCCTTTATAGTGTTAGAGATAGAACCCAAGACTTCCCGTATGTTCAGACTGTGCTTTACCACTCCCATCCTTTTTCTTAGTGACATCACTGAATAATAGGATACTCAGATGTAATTCATCTGCTATGTCATAAAATTCCTTGTGAAGTCAGTATGTCATTACTAAGTCCTATTGCTTTCAGAGGAATAAGAATTAAGAAGGCCTTGATGATACATACGAGTTCACTGTATGAACAGCATGTTAGTTTTTATAGTCGCTAAAAAGAATATGAAGGATGAACACGTGAAGAGTGCACAGGTGGTCCACATGATATATAGGCCATTGAATAGAAGAGACAGTGTCAGTGTGTTTATCCTACAGGTTGGAGGTCCTGTAGAACAGTGTCTGGAAACATAGAGCTCTACCACTGTATATGAACAGGAGGCAATAATTTGGATGGAAGAAATACTGTTAGAAAACTGAGGACAAAAATTTCATAGTAAATCCTGTGATATGGCAGCCTTCTCTGAGAAAGAAGCCAGAGAGGCTGATTGAATCACAGTAGACCTTTTTTTATGAAAGAAGGGCCAGAACTGTCTTCCTAGTGTTCTATATACTAATTTTGGATATTGATTTTTATTCCCTTTTTATAATTTGCTGGCAAAAATCACAATTCACAGACTCAGCGCTACATTATTAATTCCCATTCTAACAAGCATTTCATTACTTCTGATCAGAGAACTCACTTTGCTCTAGATAACATGTGGCACTGGGCTTGCCTATATAAAATTTAGTGGCATTACAATGTTGGGTGTTACCTTGAAAGAGCTACTCTTACACAGTAGAGGAATGACCATTTAAAATGTCAGGAGTAGTGTAAGCTGGGCAGTAACAAGCACTTTGTGGCAGTAGGGTGTACACTTTATATTTGTCTAATACCCAGGATTTAGAATGTTGGCTTCTGTAAGAGGAATCCAACCTTTAAAGGATACAGCCACAGCTCTATTAAACTGAAAGCTTATATTGCCCCTTTGTCCACTTCCTTGGATGCACAAACTGACTGACTAAGAAAAAGTCACCATATACAAAGAAGCGATTGGATATGACCATCAGAGAAACTTGAGTTGGAAATGGAAAAATGGGGGATGGAAGAATGTGTTCAGGGTACAGAAGATCCCCTGGGTAGCATATTAATTCATTCTCCAATTGTTTAATGTTCTGTGATGAAAGTTAATGGAAAACTTAACACAGGCAGGCCATTTTGGTTGTCAACAATTCAAGAGAACGTTTCTTCAGTGCTTAGAAAGTAGAAGTGACACAGACTAAGTTATCAAATAAGGTGTTTTTCTGAGGCACATGCAGTGCATGTGGCTTTTTCTTTGCTCAACTTCCTGAAAATTCAGAGTTTCCACTTGATTGGTACACATGCAAAATTCACAGCCTGTAAAATAAGAAAAATAATAATACAGAACATGATGAGGGGGTAGTAGGAGGCAGGTATAGATGGGGAGGGGTACTGAAGATGGTGAAGATATATTGTATGAAATTCTCAGAGAATCTATCTATCTATCTATCTATCTATCTATCTATCTATCTATCTAGTCTGGTTGAGACAGGGTCTCCCTGTAGCTCCAGCTGTCCTGGAACTCACTATGTAGACCAGGTTGGACTCAAACTCACAAAGATCTGCCCGCCTCTGCCTCCCAAGTGCTGGGATAAAAGGCATGTGCCACCACGCCCGGGTTTAATAAAAATATTTTAGAACACACAAAAACATATCATAAATTTCAAATTCTGCCTAGTAGATGTGGAGTTGGAGACTGGGGCAGGCTTAAAGTAGCACACATGGAATCAGGTGTCCTGCCTGTGCATTTCCCCACTGCAGCCTCATTTCATAATCCCTTGTTCTTCTGCACCAGACATGGGCTGCATTCCATGTTTTGGACCATCCTTGCTTTCTTCCCTCTTTGCATAGAATATAAAACTCTTTTTTAAAAAGTATTTTATTTATTTCTTCTATATGTATGAATGTATTGCCTGTCTGTATGTAAATGCATTCATGTCATATAATGTCAGAAGAGGCCAGAAGAGGGCGTCAGATCCCTTGGAACTTGAGTTATGGGCAGTTGGTATCTGCTTTGTGAGTGCTGGCAATGAAATCTGGGTCTTCTGCAATAACAGCTAGTACACTACTAGTGAGCCATCTCTCCAGCCCCTAGAGTATACAACTCTTAATTCTGAGAATCCTGCAGTCTGTTCATCTGGACTCCTCTAATTTGTCCTCTAGAGCTCAACTCAGTACCACAAAAGAATCTTGTCATAACTCCCCACTGCCCTGCCTACTCACCTCTTTATCTCCCTTGGCCACTTTGACTACTTGTTACAGTTAAAATCTTATATTTTATTGTTTCATGTCTTCTTTGCCTTCCTGACATGATAACATCCCCCAGAGGAGTAGGAGTGTGTCTGATGTTGAACCCACATAGTGTTTCTGTATCTAGCATAGAAGTCTAATATGTCTACTTTTTTTCTCAAGGTAATGATTGTTTTCAAATTTCCATATGGATTTTTATTTAGAGATGTGAGATTTCCTTTAACTGTTCCATTACTTTGTATTCAAGAAAACCATAAAGCATATTTGTACTTTGAAAAAGTTATGGGATTAAATTGCACTTGGCATTTTCTAAGAATATATCTTTAGCCCTTTATGTATTTTATAATAAATTGGGGAATTATTTGAATACATATAGTGTGAAGTTCAAATTGACGTAATTTGTTGAAGAAAATCTCATCCCTCCAGACTCTTTGGAGGGAACTTGCATTGTCATCATGCATTGCTTCTTCATACATCTTTTGAGATTCAGAAGTTCACTCGATGTAGCTTGGGAGAGATTGTGTTTGTTTATTTTTGTCCTTTTTTGTATAAAGATAAAAAGAGTAAATGATAAGGATTAAAGTTCAAGGTCAGCATAAGGTACACAGAAAGTCTCTGTCTTAAAAAAAGGAGAAAGAAATGATAAAATTTGTCTGTGAAAGTTTACAATCTGTCTTTACAAAGATCTTCCAGAATATAGAATTAGAAGGCTCTGCATGTGAACACTATGTGTTCAAGGAGGAATCAAAGAAAAGAGGCAACATTCAAAGATACGAAATTAAATTTCTAGATAGAAAAAATGAAAAAAAGACTTGTTTTTATTTATCTTTTTTTGGCAGGATTTCTCTGTAGCCACAGCTGGCCTGGAACTCACTATGTAGACCAGGTTAGCCTTGATCTCACAGAAATCTGCCTGCCTCTGCCTCCCAAATGCTGAAATTAAAGGAGTGTATCACAATGCCCAATCAGAATAAATAATTAGCTAGAACAGAGTTATTAACTCTTTAAAAATTAAAAATGTGTACTTTCTCACTAAAATCACCATCTACAAAATGGAGACGAGAGTGGAGTGCCTGCAGATGGGGAGGAGTGTTGTGGAGTGCTGACCTCTGGGCATGACATGGCTGCTGCACACATCAGCTCACAGCAGCTCTGGTTATCCGCACAAGCCTGCATGGAAGATCAAGACAACCAAAATTTCAGTGTGGACAAGGGACAGGCCCTAGAGGTAGAGCTATTGACAGCTGATGGCTGCTGAGGCAGAGAGGGTTCCTCTCCTGCTTCTGGTAGACTGCCCAGGCTCCAGTGTATAGCTTCATACCCATGTGCTTATGAGCTGTACTGACTTTATTCAGAGGTTATTAATCACAGTTTTAACAAAGGAAGACATGAGCCTTAGGTATAGGGGCTCCATTGTAGATACGTCAGCTAGAACTGGGCATCTCTCAGACATACATTCTCGGTGTGTGACCACTTGTGGAACTCTGCAGTAGCCTCCATCTATTGCAAACACCAAATAGGATCAGAAGAGAAACTCTCCATGGCACATCATAGTAAAAACACTAAATGTACAGAACAGAGAGACAATACTGAAAGCTGCAAAAGAAAAACAAGTCACATATAAAGGAAAACCCATCAGAATTACAGCTGACTTTTCAGTGCAAACTATAAAAGTAGTGGAGCCTGGACCAAAGTATTCTCAGTTCTAAATAACCACAGATGCCAACCCGGATTACTTTACTCAGCCAAAATATCTATTACAGTCTAAGGGGAAAAAAATAAATAAAAAACCTTCCATGACATAAATAGGCTGTAAGAATTCATGTCCACAAAACCAGCCCTTCAGAGAGTTCTTGAAGCAATACAAAGAGCTGAAGAAAGGAACGACTATACCTGAGGGGTTACAGAAAGAAACTCAATGAAAGTATAACTGTGGAAATGCACAGCTATACCAAGAATGTGAACAGAAATAAAAATGACAGCATTCAATACACATCTTTCATTAGTAACTTTAAATATCAATAGACTGAACTCCCCAGACAAAAGACACAGACTAGTTGAATGAATTAAGAAACAAAACCCACTCAGTCCTCATCAGAGAAATTTCTTTGTGCAGGTATGAATGTTAATGTAAGAACTTACAACTGATGACACTGCAGAGAGTGTTAGTGGAGTACTTAAACACAAACGAGGTATCTGTATCACCACTCCCACAAGGCTCAGGAACTCTTGTGGAAGAGGGAGCAGAAAGATTATAAGAGTCAGAGATTAGGGAGGACTGGAGTGAAACACTGTCTTCTGGATTGGCAGACTGCTGCACTTATGATTTTACAGTACTTGTTGTGCCTATACAAGATCTGTTCAAGTTCAAGTCAGTGAACATTCTAGCATGGAAGGGGAGGGTCTCATCTGCCCGGACACCTAACTGAGGAGCTATCTACAGTTGGTGATTTCTAAGGGACAGAGTCAGTTTTCTTTCTTTGTGGGCACTGGCTACAGTCGCCCTGTAGCCCAAGATGTGCTAGAACGGACTATGTAGAACAGGTTGGCTTCAACTCACAGAGATGTGCTTGCCTATGCCTTTGGAGTGCTAGGATTAAAGGTCAGGTGTGCCACCATGCCCGCCAAAGTCAGTTTTCTTAAAGGGTATAGATCCTGGGCGGTGGACCAGTCTCCATACCCATAAGTACATGGGTAACACAGATTTGACTAAGTGGTTATTTTTACAAACAGGTCAAGGAGTGGTGATGGGATGGGGAATAATGAATTGATCTGTGAGGAGTTAGAGAGAGGAATGGGAAGTGAAAATAACCAAAATGCATTGTATGAAATTCCCATAGGATACTTAACATATTATATCAAAGCATAAAATAAAATATTATCTAATAGACTAGGTTGTAAGCTTTGTGATCCAATGATTGTCATCAAACCTCACTTATCATCCTATTAGGAACCATGTCTCTAACACGTTTCATATTCATCCTATACCATGAATCCTTTTTTAGTTCTATGAATGACTTCCTGTTAATTCTCTGTGTGTTTTATAAACGACCATTGCTGTCAGTAGAACGCACAATTACTTTTGGCAATATGTTGGAGACAAATTTCCCTAACTTGAAATCTTGTAGACAACTTCTTAAACCACTTTGCACAATCATACTGGTTTATCTCTTATATGTATATCTTCATAATCTGTTTTTAATAGGATGAGTGAAAAGAAAAAATACTGTTTTAAAAGACACTTATGTATAGTGAATGAGCCAAGATCACTTTATGGAAAACACAATATGTTCTCTTTAATTTTCATTATCAGCTTTGGGATAAGTTTATGTGAGTTTGACTGTCTTGGGGCTCTAAGTGTCATTCTCTTACTTAATTTTGTGAAGACCATGCAGGAAGATCATACTTCCTCATTCCTGTCCTTCTTCTCAGTATTTTATGGCATCAGGGGAAAAGCTTTCTTACTTGGTTTCTTTTCAAGATTATCCTGATATCTCTTAGAAATTATTTTTATATTTGTTTTTTATCTATTTATTATTTATTATGTGTACACGTATCTATTTATTATTTATTATGTGTATATGTGTGGGCATACACATGCCACAAAAAGATGTGGTATAGGACTGTCTGACTGTCAAGCTATGGAAAAGATATCTTCATGCTAAGTTTGGTTGCACTTGCTTGCTTAGGATCATCACAAATTTGTAAACCCTCACCACTGCTCTCTAAGTAAGCCCAATAAACTCCTCGGTTTCCCAAACTGCAGTTTGGAGAAATTGGACCTCAGTTTGTCACACTTCTCAGAAGGAATTTTAGCAAAGAAAGCTTTGAAAGTCAGAGGTCAGCTTTCAGGATTCTGCTCACTTCTTTTACCATGTGGGTCTCAGGGACTGAATTCAGGCTTTGTTACAAATGAATCTCAGCAGCTCTTATCCTGGAGCTTCCACACTTATTTTAAGTAAGTCTGTTAGAGACTACTAAAATGAAATTATTTTTTGTTAAATTTTCATAAAGATTACATAAAATCTTGTCATCCATCTGGAGATAAATTCTATCTTTATTGTTTTAGGTCTTCCAGTAGATAAACATGGTATATTAATTTATTTGGGACTGTTTTTTTTAAAGGAAAATATGTAGAAACTTAATCTCAGAAAAAATATACTTGAGGCTGGAGAGATGGTTTCTCTTGCAGAGGACCTGGGTTCACTTCCCAGCAACAACATGGCAGCTGGCAACCATCCTCAACTCCATTTCTAGGGGAATTCAACCTCCTCTTCTTACCTCCATGGGCCTTGCATAACACTGGTATATTTACATACATGCAGGCAGTTACACTCATACACATAAAAATAAAAAAGTAAAAAAAAATTAAAGTTAAAATGACATGCCTTGAGAGAGATTGGAAAACATATCTAGTCTTTATCTAAAATTAAGTTAAACTTAAGAATAGCAAGCCAGAGTGGCTAAGAGCTAAACGTTTCAAATCTTCACTTTGTCATAAAGAAACAAAGCACGAATCCCTGTTCTTGGAAGGCTAATATTTGTGCAAAACATGGAAATTGACCACTATTTCCCAGAAAGTTGTACAGGACTTAGATAAATTCATCTTGAACCTTATATATTAATTATCTGAAATTCATTATCTTGTTCCTTAACTGGTACAGGATTGGGTAAACCACAGACAGGCTGTGAGATCAGATCACAGAACTCTTGGAGATCATTTTCCCACAGCTTCTGCTGAACCAGACTAGTTAAAGAGGAATGTTAAAAGGCTTCCATAGTGAAAATGAGGGGAACAAACTCAAATTACTTCTTTGACATTCTTATCCCTTATCTGACTCTGTCAGTAAGTTGTGTTTTTTCACTTAAACTGTTCTCACATTAACAAGATCTGAAGTCTTATTTTACTAATTTCTGAATCATACAGTACCCCATTCTTCCCTTGGATTATAGTCTGACCTGTCAAATAATGGAAGGCAGGCCATCTCAAAAATTACACCTAATATTTTGCATAGGAAAGACTTTTTATGTCAACAAATTAACATTAAAATTCGTTTCTCTGGGGTTGGAAAGATGGCTCAGTGTTTACGAGCACTTCTGTTGAAAAGGAAATGGGTTTGGTTCTCAGCACCAGGGATACTCTCAACCGCCTCGAACTATGGTTCTAGGTGGTCCAGGGCCCACTTCTGGCCTCCACAGGCTCTTGAATGCACGTGGGGGTGAACTTACCCAAGCAAACACATACACACATAAAAATAATAAATGTATCTTTATAGAGCATTGCTAGCTTGATTTTTGTTGGTTCTGTAGGGCTTATTTTCCATTCAGGTATTTTTAAAATAAAATGATATATAACAATTTCCTCCAAGATCAAGCTTTCCTTCTTAAATAGAAGCTGGTTAGAACAATATATCCTAGAGCCAGGCATGGTGGTGCAGCCCTTTAGTCCCAGCACTTGGGAGGCAGAGGCAAATGGATCTCTGTGAATTCAAGGCCAGCCTGCTCTACAAAGTGAGTTCCAAGCCATCTGGGGCTACAGGGAGACCCTGTCTCAAAAAGATCAAAAGGAAAAGAAAAAAGACAGTATATTCTAAAGTAAGGTAAAACATTCCAACCTTCAAGGAAGATCTTTAAGATCATGAAGTAAGCAACTCAAAGCCTTCAGGAAGTCTCTGAAACTGACCAGAAACACTAGGCCTCTCCTTCCCTGATCTTAAGTATCTTAAAATAACTGCTGAGAAGCACCCTCAGACAAGCCTGGCACCCTCAAAGAGGCTCAGACCAACTAAGCTGTCTGGAAAAGACACTTTGCAACCTGTTGAGTTGCCCTCAAGTTGTGCAGTGAGCTCCATGTTTGCTGTTTTTGTGAGTTGCCATCCATATTTTGGCTGGTTTTGGGTAACTGATGTGTATTTGCATCATTTCTGCTCCTGTAAGTAATCTCTTATCCATACTCCTGTGAGTAACTCAACAAAACTCATTGGTTCATGGAGTTGGATTTCGGTGGCATCTTACTTCCTTCTGTTGTTGGTTGCCCATCTGTGGTGAGTGGGGAATAGCGTCACATAATGAACAATATCTGTCAGTAGCAAATACTCACAAATACTTAAAATTCTATCAAAATGTGAAAGTATTATTATTATTAAGGTACATGCTTTGTGGATGTACAGCCAATATTATGTTGGTTATTCCTACTGTGTATACAAGACAGTTTAACATAATTTGCAGTTTTGTAGCCTGAGGAACTATTTCCATGAGGGTTAATTTCAGCTTCATTGCATAAATGCATTACAGTTTTGAAGTCTATTTCAATGGCTGATTCCTCTCCTATTTCTACCATATATGAATAACTTTACTCCTCTTTTGAATGCATTTTATGTGCTTTTAAATAAATAATTAGCATATTGAGAAAAGAGTGAAATTTTGATACAATTTCTGTCTGACTTAACAATGAATTGAGAAAGCGTACTTGAAATTGAGTTAAATTTCTGAACCTACTTGTAGAGACACAGTAATTTTAGTACAAGGATTATTTTATAATTATATTGTATATCTCACAGAAAAAAAACTTAATAACTAACATTGGTTTTTGAGATATTTATTTTCTATATTTATTATTTCTTTCTTGGGAGTTGACAAATAGTGGAGCATGGTTATAGACACATTGAAACTTTAAGTCTTTCATCTGTTTTTCTGATAAGCTGTCCACAGCATCTTCCCATTGGATCTAGGTTTCCAATATCACTGTGAAAACTACAATCTTGCATGATATTTACTTGATGTTTTTCTTCATCTTTAGAGTAGACCAATGCCTAAAATACAACAGAAATGTCATAGTGTTCTAGACATTGAACTTTAGTTAAGTACAAGAGATTTGAGGTTAGAGACATACATATTCTCCAAATAAATTTTATTCTAGGATTGTGAAGCAGAAAATGTGGGAAGTCTTTGTTATAACCAGCTATGGGCAGAAAATGAAGTGAGTTTTGAAGATGGTCTGGTTTCTATATTCCACTGAATTTTTCCACTGAAGTCACCAGCCAAAGTTACAGAATTCTATTAGTTTCTAATAATGATAAAGAGATTGTAAAACATAACTACATTTAAACAAAATAATATCTGGGACAATATAATGAGGCATTTCTTCTCCCCCTCCAAAAATTATAATCATTTCATTTTAACTAGTTCATAACAACTTGTAACTCTTTGTAGAGGCTGTTTCTCCTTGTAATAAAAAAGCACTGTGCTCATCATAAGAAAATCATTAACAATTAAATTTAGCATTAGTATTATAGCTAATATATAGATGGTAAGATGGCCTAGCAAGTAAAAGCAGTTGCTGCCAAGCCTGACAATCTGAATTTGATCCACTGGACCCCCTTGTTGCGAGGAGAAAAAGACATCCTCATGTTATTTTTTGACCTCTACATGTGTCCTGGGGAATATGTACATCCTCAGGTACATACACAAATTAAATAAATAAATAAATAAATAAATAAACTTAAAATTATAATTAATATATTAATAATTAAAATTCAGTCCATCATGATTCTCATTAAATATAGCCTCAATATGTGTAAATGATATTAATCAATGAATGATTTTACTTTGACTTGTTCAGCACCATGCTATACTGATATTAAAGTCAGGCTTATTTTGCATGTGCGTGTGTGTGCGTGTGTGAGAGAGAGAGAGAGAGAGAGAGAGAGAGAGAGAGAGAGAGAGACCGTGCACATGTTTTTGTGTGTGCAGTTGCATGTGTCTGTGAGACTATGCTTTGCACATGTGTGCTTACTTGTGTGGAGATCAGAGAACCAACTTGGGTGTCATCTTAAGTGGCAAAATCACAAATTAGACTAGGCAGTCTGGTAGAGTTCCACGGACCCTCCTTTCTCTACCTCTTCATCACTGGAATTGCAAGCTTGCCAGAGGTTTTATGCAGGTTGTGAAATGGCTGTGGCTCGAACTCAGGTCCTCCAGCTTCTGTAACAAGCAGTTTGCTAACAGGGCTATCTCTGAAGCCCTAGAGTCGGTTCCATTTTGCTCTCATTTGAACTCTGTTCTTTCATGAAAATATGTACAAACTATATTCTCTTGCTCTGAATTTCCTTTTGATTACTAACAAAGCAAGATTGGCTTACATGATTTAGTCTTCATCCTGCTGTTCTTAAGTAAAAATATCTCATGTAAATCCATAAAACAGCTTTTGTTTTTGTTGAAGTTTAATTTCTAGAACCTGAATTATTGCATCAAAGATATAAATTTTATGCAAGATTGATTTTATCTTTCAAGATACACTGTTTCATCAGCTGTAAATAAAACTGTTCTTTTAATTTCTGATCATTATTCCATTTTTATTTTTTATTTAGTCATAGCTCCACATTACATAATGCTAACTTACAGAAATCAATTTGAGTCTCCTAGATTGATTTTTATTTAAACAACAAATGCCTTCAACAGGTAAGATTTTTAGCTGCATTTTTGATATTGTGTTTTGGTCATTTAATTTTATATCATGTTTTTTATTGTAGAAACTTTCTTAAGATTTGTCTATGAATACTTCTGCAATACATTTTTTAAAAAGTATGTGTATACATGCTTGACAGTGTGTGGTAGTGTGTGATGTATGAGTTCTGGGCTCATGGAGGCCAGAAAAGGGTATGGGAATCTCTTAGAACGGAAGTTACAGGAGGCAGTGAACCACTAGCTGTGAGCGCTGAAACCAGAACTCAGGTTCTCCTGAACAGCAGTACGTGCTCATAATCTCTGAGTCATCTCTCCAGCCCCATGTACCATACCATTTTTAATTCAATAACTTTTACTTCTTTTAATTTCTTGAAGTAAGTGCATCTTTTATATTATTAAAATTCTTATTGTTTAATTACAGTGAATGACAAGGTAAATTAGCTTTTCATAGCAAAGATTTTTTTTTGGTCTTTTTGAGACAGGGTCTTCCTGTAGCCCCAAGCTGTCCTGGAACTCACTATGTAGACCAGGCTGGCCTTGAACTCAGAGAGATCCGCCTGCCTCTGCCTCCTGAGTGCTGGGTCATAGCAAAGATTTTTATTTACACAATCTCTACATATTTTGGAAAAGGATAGATATAATTTTTTTTCTAAAATTATTTCCTTATAAATGTGTTAGTTCAAAAGCCTATGGAAAATATGCATATAATATTTGTATATGAGTGCATGTGTACAGCTATATAGCAAGAAACACAGTGTAATAGAAGTTTTTTGATCAAGGTAATCCAAGAGACTCCCAAAATGACACAGGCTATTGCTCCATCCCTTGATTACCTCCCAGAACTTAAAGGTAAAACCCTATTGCTGAAGACAGGGTATACTTTGGAATTACAGATGGTTGTTAGCTTCCATGTGAGTGCTGAAAATTACATCCCATTCCTCTGCAAGAGCAACCAGTGCTCTTAACCGCTGAGCCATTTCTCCAACACCATAAATGTAATTTCTTACTACCTACTAAATGTGAATCCTTATATTTACAGACAAGTATATCACCTTTTATTTACAGACAGTCCCCATTGATCACAAAAGCTTCTTTTGAAGCAGATGGATACTATTACTGAGTTCTACAACTGGTCACACACAGAGAATAAGTGTTTGAGAGGTGCCCAACCCTAAGTGACACATTTACAATAGAAACTCTACACCTAAGAGTCCAAGAACATAGTGTAACAAGGGCTAGAGAGGATATTACTGCAGCTCTCAACTCTCACCAGGGAAGCTTCCTCATGTAACAGGGCGATAAACACAGAAGGCCACAACTGGCCAAAATATAGAGAATAAAAGACTGGACAGTGGATGTTCCTGGATAGGACTCCTATATTAAACCTCACCCATCGAGGACTTGGGGGCTATTGAGTAAGATGGGGCAGAAAAATTGTAAGAGCCATAGGTTGTACCTGACCATAAGGAAATAGAGTCTTACAGGCTCCTGGAAACTTGCTCATATGAACTTACAGCACTGTGACAGCATTCACAAGACCCATGCAACCTCAATCAGACAGAAACCAGCAAAGAACTGGAGAAATTGGCAGAAGGCCTTGTCCTTAGCTAAGGAACTATTGGCAGCTGATGACTGCTGGGTGAGGGAGAGTTAATATTCTTTAAGAGAGAGAATCTATATAGGTTGACAAGACCCCAGTGGATGAATTTATACTGAGGGACATTTGGGTACTACAACTTGAGTTGATAGAACTCAACATATATGACAGAATGCATGAAATTGGGTGTGAGGTTATGGGGAGTATGTATAGGGGAGGGATATAAAGATGATTAAGATTTTTTGTATGAGATGCACAAAAATTCAAAAAATATGCATTAAAAAGATCATCTTTTAGAACACACAAAAAAATAAAATAATTTCCTTATAGTAAGCAATTCAACAAATTCTGGGTCTAGGGGCTGCTAGGACCACATAGTGCTCCTGCTATTTCTCCTGCTTCCCATCTTCTTACAATTTTAACTCTACTCCACTCTCCACTAAGACCTGATAGAAGCAGCACCATCTCCTTTCCTTGTTATCCTGTCTCCGTAGTTTTCTTGGATTATTTTTCCCCTATGGTGAATAACTAGATCCCCAGTGCTCTGTCCAGAAATTCACCTATCATCATCCTCAGGAGTTTATGCTCAGTTTCTGCATCAAAAAAAGAAAAAATAAAAATTTTATCCTTTTTCTTATACTCCTGGAGGTTTTGAGGCTTCTGTAAGATTTGGATGTTCCTAGACAATGAAGAAACAAATGCCTGAGAGTTTGGTACACTATTTTCTCTTCTTAGCTGGTGAAATACAGCATCATGAGTGTAATCTCCCTTAGAGGTCTCCTAAAAAAATAAAATAAATTGGCCTACCCACCAAGAATCTAATACTCTATCACCAAACTTGGCAGATAGTAGATGTGAGTATTAGTCTTAACAATTAGAATGGAGTCAAGTATGTAGTTTTAATTCTACATATAGGTGGTTATGTATCGTGTATTTTGCACCAGAGTGAGCACATCTGGGTATCAGATTTATTTATTTTCCTGAATGTTTCAGCAATCCCCAAGCATGCCCATCATCTCTGTGCTCTGAAACAGATTCTGTCACTACAAATACACAATAAATGTTCTCACCACCCTTCCAGCCTTGTGGGTATGTGTCACAAATGTCATTTTGCTACTGCAGTTTTTGTATATTTGTATATATTGCACATCCATCAGAAGGGCCATAGAGATTTGTAGTTTAAAAAAATAATAGTAGGAAAAAATGTAACCAAATGATATTTCTGTGCACAGAAACAAATCTTTTGAAAAGAAGTCGCTTTCCAGTGAATGTGGTTTTGGATTTTAAAATTTGAAAGTGGGTTTCAGGTTTGCAGGTCTCTACTGAGCAGTAAGTCGTTCTGTTCATTTCTGCTGCTGCAAGTTTTATCTCTAGCATTGACTCTGGATCGTTCTCACAATTGCCATCATGCAATGCAATGTATGTTACATGATGTCAACTTTATCCATTAGATCTCTCAAAATATTAATCTACAGTAATTGATTCAAATCTGCAATAATTCCAGTTTCTCTTTCACAGATGACTTGGCTTCTGTATTTGCTGCATTTCCTCAAACATTTCTTTTGCTTTGCATTTTAAACTTTCTCTTGTTGTTTCGGCATGGTGTATTGGGTAAAAAATGTGGCTATCTAGATGACGTTGGTGGTGAGGTATTGGTAAGATGATTCTGCAGTAAAGATCTACATTGCTGTGATTGGATCTTAGTCATCTAGGGAGGCTGTGATCAGGGCTTCTGAATCTCATTGGAACGCTTCATGATTTGAGCTTTTAGTTAGAACATGATGCCAGAACTCTCTGGAGTTGGCCTTTGCCTTTCTCACAGATTACCCAAAATGTTAGGCTCTAGTTTAATGTTTTTGAGAGATACCATGTCTTAGGAGAAATTAAACTTACTTGAGAAACAAAAACAAAAACAAAGCCAATGACCGGTTTATTCAAAAACATTAAAAAGAAAAGCTGTTCACTGCCTGAATACAAGATTTTTCTGATACTCATATGATAAACCAGGAAACTTTCAAATGCACAGCATGCTTCTGCTCTCAAGAAGGGGTTTACCTGGAGTTTCCATCTCTGTTTTCTCCCACAGAGTATCCTACTGATGCTATTAGTTACTTACTGTATTACTTCTTCTAAGTTCCTTATATGACAGTCTTGAGATTTGGAGACATGTTGTTTGGGAGAAATTCAGTAAAATATAGCACAGTTGTAGAGGTGATGTTGAGGGTTCAACCAAGTGCCCTGAGCATCCTAGCCAAGAGCTCAACCACTGAGTTACATCTCCAGACAAAAATAAAACACTCTAAATTCCTATACATTATTCATTTTTAAATCAACAACGTTCAGATATTATGACAGTAAAATCAAACCACAGAGGACAAGACATATTTCAATTTAGAGATGTATTTACAATATAAATAGGAACTGACTTTGGAAGGACAGTGTTTTCTTGTTTAAATAGTGAAAAGTGGGAGCTGGAGAGATGGCTCAGCTGTTAAGCACACTGGCTATTCTTGCAGAAGACCCGGATTCGAATCCCAGCACCCACATGTCAGCTAACAACTGTCCGTAACTCCAGTCCCAGTGGACCTGACATCCTCTTCTGCCCTCCGCGGGTATTGCACAACACAGGTGTGCTTATCTACATGCAGGCAATACATGCATTCACATAAAATAAAAATAAGGAATAAAATGTTTTAAAAATAAATTTAAAAAAGTGAAAAGTAAGAGACATGTCTCTCATTTGTCCAGTGCTTCCTTATCTCTCAACATTTGGTGACAGGATCAAGAGATTCCAAAACACCTGGTGCTCAAGGGAAATACAGAATCTCAAGCTCCACCTTAGAGGTACCTAAGACAAATCTGCATTTTAAAAACACTCCCAGATGATTCATAAACAAAAGTTGTAAAACATTGCAATCCTGTAGAAACCCTGCTTTCAATGTGCAGGAACATGTCTTGATTACTTACATTCAATAAAACCCTTTCTTTACTTTCATATATTAGCATCCATACATTTCTTTAAACCTATTGATGCACAGGAGAAAGTTGGATAAAATGTTTCATGAAGGTCAAGCATGTCTGATTTGGAAAGTAGGGAGTATTTAATAAGCAAACATATTTTCCATGTTTGGTTTGTACTTAAGAACACTGTGCAGGACTGAGTCAAATACAGTAGAAACACCCTAATATCCAGAATCGGCCAAACCCTTCGGTGTCTCTGCACCAAGTGACACCTTTGCGATATTACCTCACCCGTGATGTTTCAGCTCTGATGACCTGGAGGCCATCTTGAGCATTCTTTTCTAGTAATCTATTCACTTCTTATCACTGTGAGGCAACCAGGCTTTATACAAAAGTATTTTTGTAGCCATATCCAATCCTGCTTTAGTTAAACACTTAAACATGAAACCAAGATAACAGAAGAAATGATTGGGCCTGACAACACTGCACACTCACATACATTTTTAGAGGTGAGAATTTCTGATAAATTGCTGTGCTGCTTATGCTTGCTGAAATCTCTGCCTTGACAATACTTCCAGAATATTTTTTGTTCTTAAAAAATCAGCAATAATGACAAAAAACAAAGGAAATAAAATATGAAACAAAAGCACAGAGAATATTCAACTCTGTCTCAAGATTAAAACACAAGTTAGTTTGGAAAAAAAAGATATCTATTTGTTAACTCTCCCTGGTTCTCATGCCCTCAACATTGCTTTAGGGGCATGTATAGTTATGGTTATGTATATGTGTAGAGATGCTCATATATTTCATTAGGAATATGCATAATTTTTTAGACGTGGGCCTATGTGTAGAAAATACATGTTGTCAGGTATAACAATAGCTCTCAGATGTGGTATATCCATCAATTGCATTAGATTTGGTTTTATGTTTTTTCCTAAATGCTATAATTGCTGTTATCATGTGAAATCTTCATAACTTCACCCAGACCTGGTGGAGTGGAAACATAACCCTACTTAACCGGGAGGCTAAGGTAGAAGGATGTCAAGTTTGAAGCCTACCTGCATTACAGACTCAACTCAAGTTCAGCTTTGGCAACATAGTGAAACATGTATACTAATATATAGCTTAGTGCCAAAGTGATATCTGACATGTGTGAGGCCCTGGGTTTAAGCTACTGCACCAGGGGAAGAAAAATTAAAAAGAAAGAAAAAACAGTTTTAATACTGCCCAGATTAAAATTTAATATAATTTTTCTATTTATTGAAAACTCTCTTGCAATACTAGAAAGATACTAAAAGACCTGCCCCTTGATGTTGGCGTCTCAGTTAATCTTTCTAAGGTGTCATTTACTATAATCTTCAGAAAACAGATAAGCTATGTGCTTTCCCAGCTCTGGTGATATTTTGAGTGTATCAGACATATTAAAACGGCCTTTCAATTTGCTTCCATGGTCCTCACTCTTTCCTTGTTCCTTCTCTCCCTAATTGGTGGTCAGATCCAATTGTGGGTATATAAGAGGTTAGAAGATACAGCCTGAGCTGATCAACTGTCAAGTTTAAGTTCATGTAAGGGAGGAAAACATGAAGTCTGCATGGAAGGATAAGAAAAAGACTAATGCCTAATGAGAGCTGGAAGGAGCATGAGAATGTTGAGGGCATTATGATGAAGCAGAGGGCAGGATCCAAACAATAGGCAAAATGTGAATGCCATCTGGAGGTTAAGCAGCAATAACATAGCGTTTACTTTTCTGATGTTAATAGCTATACCAACTGCACAGGATAGCTCCCAAATTTTCTTCTTTTTTTCTTGATTGAGAATTTATTATACGCCTATAATGTGTTTTGAATTGATCAAATTCACCCACAGTTTTCTCCTTTCCAGACCTTTCCATCCTTCCCTCTCCAACTAACACTATTCTCTCTTTCTCTCTCTCTCTCTCTCTCTTCCATGGAGTCTCCTTATGCTGTCACTATGTGCATGAGTATAAGGGTGTCTATTGGAGCATGGGTAACCTCTCAGGAATCACATGCCTGAGGAAAATTGATGCTATCTTTCCTACATAGGCAGTAGTCAAGATTCTCTAAAGAAATAGAAGTGGTAGAATGAATATATATGAATTTATTAGATTAGCTTACAGGATAAAGTACACAGGCTGGATGTCCCAATCTAGTACTAAAGTCCTGATGGATTCTGAGAGATCTGTTAGTCTTCAATCTACATTGGCATTCGAAGAATTTGGTCACAGTAGAAAGATGAATTCACCAGTGAGAGAGAAATTAAGGGGTCAAAAAGCAAGAGTTATGATGAGAATTGAGAAGCAACCACAGTTTTAATAGATTTAATTTTTAAAGAATTTTTGAGTTCATAGAAAAATTTACCAAAAAAAAAAACAAGCAAGATTTCCCATATATGCCCTGTTCATATCCAGGGCAGTTTGTCACATTATTTGTTACAGTTGACAGAAGTACTCTGATACATCAATGTAGCTAAAACAAGAACTAATTCATGAGATATAACAGGTTCAAAAGCTAGATATAATAAATGATTGTCTCATTTGTGAATGTTATATACCCAACATCCAACAACAATGAACATAACATGTGTGTCTGCATATTATAATGACACATAATCTTATTTTGAATGTAAAACATTTTAGACATTGGAAAGGAATGGACTGCTTGGCCAGCTTATTACAGCAGGCTGTACCTGTACTGTTGTATTAATCCCATAGCACAGCCCATGTTCCAGGGGCCCCTTAATCATGTTGGTGATATTCAGTAGACATCTTTATTAATTAGTGGAAGAATGAACAAGGAAGGGATTCATCAACATCTACAAGAAATAATCTCAGAGGTAATGAAAGAGTTTAAAATAGTCACACTAATCTCTGTACTAACACTAATTGAGTACTGTAGCACTACAATAAGTAAGAATAAGAATAATCTCTACTTACAGACTCTCTGTACATGGAAGAAAATGTACATGGAAATACACACTGTACTTCCTATAAAAAAGATACTAGTTACTACCTGTGTAACGTAGGATGCATTGAATAAAATAGAAAGAACATGAAGCTGATCTGGACACAAACTAAAAGAATTAAATATGGTGATATTTAGTCACTCTCACAAGAGCAACTGATTTGGATGGAGGGTAAAGTTGCAGAAAGAAGGGCACTGGTGAGTAGAGAAGGCTTCAGCCAAAGTATTTACCTCATGAAGCAGGTTCTTGGGATTTGGCAGGGGAACAAGAAAAGTGAGTAAAGATAGGGGCCAGTTTGATGTAGAGAAATAAACAATAGTCATGAGAAATGGAAATAAGCATTTGGGTATCAAAAATTGGAAGTTAATACACATGCATTACTGATGGACGACTACTACATTTCTCCTTTTTCTTGAACTCTCACCAAATCTGAAGGGGATGTTAGTAATCGGAGGGCACTTTAACAATCTGAGGGCATTTTAATACTCCACATGCCAAGCCATAACTCCAAAACACAAGTCTGTATACTGGAATTCCACCTTTGTCCATAGATCTAGTTTGACTCTCAACCTGATCTGAAATGCTTCATTACTGCTGATGTTTGCTATGTGGTAAAGGGAATATGTCAAACATACAGTGAGTTCAGAAGTGTACCAACTCCCTGTTACTAAGTTAATGCAGAAGACTGTGCGGGGATGAGGAGGGAGAACCATGGACAGAGGCAAGAGATGTGCTTAGAACTCATCTTCCACAGTTCTGTATTGCAAATCTGCCACATGCAAAAATCTGTAATGCAAAGATGATAATGCTTTTACAGTCTTTCACAGGTATGGCAGAGACCAGCAAAAAATTTGAATCCCTGAACATGAAAGTTCTCAGTCTAGGACAAGCAATGGGGTATTCTGCCCTGCTATTTCAGCAATCAGAATGTAAAAATGTCTCATCTTCTTGTTGGAATATCCTCACATTTTTCATATGCATGTGTTTTTTTGTTGTGACTTTGCTGTCTAAAAGTTCCTCCATGCAGAAGACCTAAGAACTCTCTGTGTCCCTAAGCACAGAATGGCTCTAACAAGTCTGACAGAAAACACTTGTCTTCTACTTATAAACATCATTACATTAAGATCAACAATCCACAAGTGGGACCTCATTGAACTAAAAAGCTTCTGTCCAGCAAAAGAAACATTCAAGAAAGTAAAGAAAAACCTACAAAATAGGAAAAAGTCTTCACCAGAAACACATATGACAGAGGTTTAACATCCAGAATAGATAAAGAACTCAAAAAACAAAGAACTAAGGAAACAAATGACCCAATCAAAAGATGTGTTAAAGATCTAAACAGAGAGTTCTTAAAGGAAGAAAGATGGCTTAGAAACATCTTAATAAGTACCCAACACAGTTAGCAATTAGGGAAATGCAAATTAAAACCACCTTAACATTTCACCTTACCGCAGTCAGACTGGCTAAGGTCAAGAGAACAAATGATGCCAAATGCTGGCAAGGATGTGCAGAAAGGGGAGTGCCCATTCACTACTGGTGGGATTGCAAACTTCTGCAACCCTTATGGAAAACAGTGTGGAGAAAAATGAAGCAATGGAAGCACCTAAGTGTCCCTCAATTGACAAATGGATAGTAAAAATGTGGTACATTTACACAATGGAGTTCTACTCAGCAGTAAAAAAGATGAAATAATGAAATTTGTAGGATAAATTGATGGATCTAGAAACTGTTATACTATGTGAAGCAACACAGACTCAGGAAAACAAAAGACATATGTTCTCCCTCATTTGTGGATCCTAGCACCAAATCCTTATAATGAATGGAATCCCACTGAAATGGGCCAACAGCCCATGAAAACATGATGCAGAGACCCAAAATTTCAGTGCCTGCCATAATGGGAGGAAGATCATCCTACACCTGTGACCGCCTCCAAGACTCAGGGACTTTTGAGGAAGAGGTTGATGGAAAGAATGTAAGGGGTGGGGGAAGAGATGAAGTATTAACTGGAAGTATCCTCTGACCACCATGTGACAAACTACAGTCACACCCCTTTTCCATGCTCATCAAAGAGTCAATGGGAGGAGTCAGTTACCCCTTCCACCCAATCAGTCCACCTTAGCCACATGTTGGGGAGGGGCTAAGGATATATAAGTTGAGAATGCCATGAGGTGCCTTTCTCACCTTTTTGTGTGACTATAGGGAAGTTTCAGGGTCTATATTTGAGTGTGGACTTCTCAGCTCAGTGGTAAATGGGGCGGGCACCCACTCTTCTGTAAATAAACCCCCACCCTCTGCCCTATTAGCAAGCCCAACAAACTCATTAGGATTTTTCAAAAAAAAGAAAAATGAAGGAAAAAAGAGCTAATGGAAACCTTCATTGTTCCACCAAAGTTGACCCCATGTGGGCAAATCCTTTGTTATTTGATTTCTTATTCCTATTTACCCCCTTAAACACACACACACACACACACACACACACACACACACAACCTGCTTCAAGTTGTTTCTGGAAGAATGTGCTAAAAAATGCCTTTCTTTTGAATAAAAAAGTCATTACAGACTAAGATCTACTGCTGTTGGCTCTGAATTCAATGGCAATGATTCAATAATGTGTGATTAATAAGGTAACTTAAACTTAAACTTCATCTGCCTAGGGCTCAGAGACCACTGAGGAAGAGTGGGCAGAAAGACTGTGAAAGTCAGGGGAGGAAGTGCATGATCCTATGCAAATAGAGTCTTACATGTTCCTGGGACCTTGCTTATATGAACCTGCAGCAATGGTGAAAGCATTCACAAGACCCATGCAAACTAAAGGAGACCAAAAGCCAGCATAGACCTGGGGAAATAGGGACTGGAGAGATGGCTTAAGACCACTGACTGCTCTAGCAGAAGACCCAGGTTTGATTCCCAGCATTCACATGACATCTAAAAACTATCTATAACTCCAGTTGCAGGGGAATCTGATCCTCTTGTCCAACTTCCACAGGCATTGCAGACATGGGTGTCCTTACATACATGCAGGCAATACACTCATACATAAAATATAAATAATAAATGAAATATTAAAAGAAAAACTGGGGAAATTGGTAGACAAAGAAATATTGGCTGCTGATTACTGTTGGATGAGGAAGAGTTGATCTTCTTAAAGTGAGGATCTCTAGGTAGACTGACTAGACCACAGTAGCTAAAACTGCATTGAAGGTGGTCTGGGGACACTAAGTTGACTTGATAGGCTTTAACCTAATGACAGAATGCATGAAATCCACTGGGGGAACCATGGGAGGGTATGCATAGGGGAAGGGTATAAAGATGATTAAAATGTTGTGTATGAAATACACAAAATAATTCAATAAAAGTATGCAAAAAATAAGGGAACATTTAAAAGATGCACATGACCATGGCTGTGCATTGGCTGGCTGATAATGTGGTGAGGGTCACCTGAATCTCAACCCTGAAAGCAGCTGTTGTGTGTTGCTAATTTAGCGTTCATGGTGACTTCATAAAACACAACCATCACACACAATGGAAATCCATTTGTAGTTAGAATTAAATGCAATTATATTTTTAAATAAATTGGCTCTCAATGATCATAAAGAAAACTGAAAATAAGTTTTCAGTTTTCCTGATCTGGCAACAGATGCATCTGGCAAGTAGACACATGTAAATGTGAAGGAAAACACATAATTTCAGTATAAATTATCTATGCCAAAGTTTCAAAGTATATCTACATCGTAACACTAACATCTGAGTGAATAATTCCATATTCAATGATTGATCTCAAATTGTTAAGTGAGGCTTGTAAGTTCCCCTTACAGTACAGTGTGTAAGCTTTTAAAAGTTTGCCAGTTGATCAATATTTGCCTCTCTGAAGCAAGCAAAGACTATGTAAACAAACGATTAAGGCAAACGAATAAAATCTAAACATTAATAAAGCAAAATCATCAAAAACATTTTATATTGTTGATATTTCAAAAAGCTTAAAGTTTATTAAAATTTCATTTTCACACTAAGATCGCAGAGTTGAAATGCAATACAGTTGATACCTAAGGGACTGTATTCATTGCTTTACTGTTGGTTGTGATAAAACAATGTGACCAAGAGAACTGATAAAAGAAGGAATTTATTTGGCTTATGGTTCAGAGAGCTAGAGTCCATCATGGTGTGGGAGGCACAGGGGCAGAGGTGGTCAGAGTAGAAAGCCAAGCCGTCACACCTTCTAACAGGCACAAGAAGCAGAGAGCGAGAGCCTAGAAATCTGACAGGACTTAAGAACTCTCAAAGGCTTCCAGTGAGGTGTTTCTTCCAACAAGGCCACACATCCTAAAACCTATCCAAACAATGCAGCAAACTGGGGACAAAATGTCCAAATACCTGAAGCTTCTGGGGAACACGCTTTTCAAACCAACACAGGGACAAAACACAACAGATTAATAAAATAAACTGCCTATCATTATTAACATTCATAATTGTTGCAGTTACTTTAAAATTTGCAATTAAAATACCTAGTAGGTGAATTTTTCAATTTTCTAAACATAGTATAATGATAATTAATTATGGAAATGATCCTTTTATCTTTATTAATTTTCACTGTCAAAGAAGTTTTTAGATGATAGCTGATACTTCAATTTTCCGAATTTTATACCTGTCAATAAAAATTACATATATGACTTCAAAAAAGCAATCACCAGAAATGATGATTCATTTTCTTATGATAAATGCATATTTTTCCCATTGAAAATATCTTCTTCCCTAAGGATATAGTTTAAAAGCTGGGATTTTAAGAAATTGTAGTTTCCTTACATTCTCTTTCTATGGTAACAGCTTGTTTTCACACAATTTTTGCCTTGGTAATGTGCTGTTATATTGTCTCATTGTCATCTACATAATATCACTACTGATTATGCACATATATGATTTTCTCCTAAAAAGACACTGATATTAAAATATTCTAATTATTTTCACTTGACTATACAATGCTGAACACGTATTTTAAGCATATTTGTTACTTAACATATATTAATTTAACAAGTTATTAGTGGTGAATCACATATTTCTGATGTCTTGGCTTTTTTCTCTCTACATAATTTAGACTAGAATACAAAAGAGATCCTTTGTTCAATAATAGCTTGGAACCAAAATTTAAAAAAATAGTGGCATAGAAATAAAAGAGTATAATGTTTGTAAACACAGAAAAGAATTCCTACAGAAGCAAATCACTTAGACCTGTAGCCTATCTGGGGACTAGGACCTGGGCTGGACAATAGCCAAAGAGATGTTTGCACAACATTAAGAAACATTTTTCAGAGGTGCATACACACATCTTCAAAAGTGGACAAATTGGCAAGAGCAGTGAGAATGAGATAGTCTTGGTTGTTAACTGGCTTCTGGGTCCCAAGTACATCCTCCTCTTCAGGTTTGTATGATCTGGATAAAAGTGGTCTTCTCTGTTTCACACCCTAACCCTGACATATTTAGGTTGCCATCAAACTCAACCATTTTTAAAGGATCGTTCTTATTTATTTGCAACATATAAAATTGTACTACTAACTTTTATCACATATGGAACTTTTATAAAGACTGAAATTTTATTTTGAAATCACAGGAGGGTAGTAGCAATGGAATCTGATTTCTGTTATAAAAATCTCTCTTGTCACTGGACAGAGTTAACTGCATTAGGATATATGTCAGAATAGAATATTATCATTTTATAATAGTTTACAGGCTATGCCTTTGATGAATATATTATTTGAAAGATGGAGAACACTAGAACAAAAGAAGGGTACATTTGAAGGTAGAACAAAAATGTAGAGTGCAAGCTAGAAAATGGTGATAATATCAAATGATTCCTCTTTACTGTTGATGTTATGAATTTCAAATGCAATTTTGCCATTCAAGAGCATCTAGAGGCAAGGTAAGTGTATGTGTGAAAATAAACAAAGTAGTAGATATGTGGAATGCATTCCTTGTCACTAGTTTCTTAGGAGAACAGACAGGTTTTGAATCATTTCCTCTAAATTTCATAAGTTCTAATTATGTTCTTTCATTATTTCTACAAAATGGTCTTTAATGCTTTGACATCAAGTACAGCAGATATTTGTTTTATTCTGTCATGCCTAGATAGGCTTTTCCGAATATAATTACCTTCTAAATGACTTTAGCTATCACTTCTTATATGTGAAAAGAATTTACAATTGAATTTCAGTTTCATCTGAATGACACTGGTTTCAAGATTCTAACAATGGTCAATTAGATTTTCCAGACAATTAACAAATCAGTTGTCTTTCGATCATTTCATAGTCATAAAAATTAAGTTATTTAATTTTGCATTCAACCTAAAAATTATTCTGAGTTCTGTAAGATAGTTCAATGGATAAAGGTCCCCACTGCCATGCCTGATAAGTGAGTTCAGTCCTTGCAAACCACATGGTGGAAAGGGAAATCTGACTCTTTTACTAGTCAACACTCACATGCTGTGCCATTAGCCAATACATATTGTATACCTGTGGGTACATACATGTGTGCATGATCACATTTACATATGTGCACACATACACATAGACATAGAAAGCTAATAAAATACAAGTATAATCACATTCTAAATGTTCTGAATATGAACTCTTTTAAAAATGTTTATTTATTTATTTTTATTTTATGTGTATGAGTGTTATGTCTGCATTTGTGTAAGTGCCCTCGTGTCATACATTGCCCACAGAAGATAGAAGGGGGTATCGGATCCTCTGGAACTGGAGTTATGGATGGTTGTTAGATCCCATGTGCATGTTGGGAGTTGAGCTTGGGTCCTCTGCAAGAGCAGTCAGTGATCATAACTTCTGAGTCATATCTCGTGCCCCTGAACATAAATTCTTATCTACTGAAATGTAGCACAGTTTTAGTATAAGGATTTACCAATCTTTCACAAACAGTAAGAACTAAAGACACTAGGATTTACCATCATACTGATTTAGGTATGTGTTTTTGTTACTGAAAGTCTGTTTAGGATCTATGAAACATACAGAAAAAAATAACCCCTTATATATATCACATAGTCTGTCACATACACAGAATTTTGATGATACCTCAGTGTACCATTTGAAAGCATTTATGATAGAGAGGTAAAATGCAGAGATGACTGTTGAATAACTTACAGCCTACATTAGAAAGAGATGTGTGACCATATCTCTTGGCTATTACTTAATAACCTACTTTTCATTAGGCTCTCTTCAGATTATATGTGAATTGTTATAAAAATCATTGTTAAATTAGTCAAAATAGACACAACCCAATCTGGACAATATCTCATATGTCTTACAACATATGAAAGTTGTTTTATAATTTTCACCTGTAGGCAGGTCCGTGACACATGAATGCATCAGACTCAAGCTGGAACACTAGCTGCAACTGTTGTTTTTCCTGACAGATGGCAGACAGGGAGATGGGGTTCACAATGGGAATATGGATGAACAGCTGGACCTGTGCAGAGTTTGTACTCTGACTTGTTTTACTTTATTTGAATGAAGAAATATAGTTCATTTGTTTGGGGTCCTTCAAATGCCAAGCAAAGAGGGCCAAGTACACTTGCTTTAACTAAGAAAAGAAGCCTTTGTAACGTATAACTCAACTGC
The DNA here is from genome assembly GCF_000622305.1 of Nannospalax galili. NCBI lineage: Eukaryota > Metazoa > Chordata > Mammalia > Rodentia > Spalacidae > Nannospalax > Nannospalax galili. The sequence goes on along the minus strand of NW_008357493.1, from coordinate 4,592,054 downwards.
ACTCTGAGTATCAACCTGATTCAGGGGCTACTGGACTCCCCACATCTTCTTCCAATCTTTTCAAGGAGGAACAGCCAAACGTCTCTTCTGTTATGTAAACTTTCAAGTGTTGGATTGCTTTTATGATCTATCTCTTTTATAACAGAGTAAATTAAGTCATGAACATCTTTTTCCACAGACTCCTCATGTCCTTCCAATCTGATCTCCTCTTTTCAATTTCAAGCATCAGTTATGATGGGTTTTTTTGGCGGCAGTAGTCCCTTACAGGATTGTGGGTGAGGGGTTACTTACAAGAGCAGAGGTAATGCACAGTCAGCTGCATCAGTGAAAAACCACCTCAATAAAATCTCATTGGTTCACCAAGTTGGACTTCAGTAGGATTACTTTGGTTTCTCCTGATTTCCCTATATGGGGTGTGTATACCTGTGATTCATGCCTCCCCAGGAAGTTTCACACAACACACTATGAATGTAATTTTTGTGGTCTTGTGTTTTCTAGTATGTTAGTCTCACCTAAGAAGAATATATTGTTTCTTAACCTTGTAGAATCTAGACACATGTGTAAATATATATTCAAGTTAACTGCTAGTTAACTAGAAAATTATGTTACAGTTGAACAAGGAGTGGTATAGAGTTCACATATGTTTTAAAGAGATAGACAATAATATTTTTGGCTTGGGGTCCTCACAGCTTCTTTAACAAAAGCTCATTTCTGCTATTATGTTACTAAAGTAGCCATTGACACAATACACATAAGAGATATGCTTGGTTTCAGTGGGATTTTATTTACAAAACTGGTACTGGATCAATTTGGGTCACAGACAGTTGAAGAGCCTGATTATTGTGCTAAATATTAAAAACAAATATTTTTAAAGTTAAGCATAGCACTAATTTCACTGTTCATTGGTAAAGCATTTCTCTGTTCTTACTAAATCCATAAACATCATCTAGAGTTGTTAAGGATTTTAATAGTTAAAATGTTATTAACTGAATACACAGAATGATTGTACCTGTTTAGCAAAATTCTATTCTTTCCTAAATAAAAACTATCTACAACAAAACTAAGGGCTTATTTAATTCACACAACAGTGCTCTAAACTTACAGAAGAGGAACCAAAGAACTCACCATTGTGAGATTACACTAACATAATGTTCTACTTACATTTTCTATAGACTTGGCACATCAGACTCAAAAATCTATTCCTTTTTTTGTTACATGAAAGCTTTGACCTTGGTGGCCATTCTAGACACAGCTAAATAAAATGTAAAAGAAAAGGAAAAATTATATGCAAAGCATAAATTAAATTGTTTTATTAAAATATATACATATATATGCACATATGTTTTTTTCTGGAAAAGTTCAAAATAGATTTTTACTAAAATAGATTTTTTTAAAGTCGAACTACCAATCTAGTTCTCCAATTGCAATCAAATTACCAACTACTAAAGATACTTATAATCCAGTGTGTAAGTAATGGCTTTTTCCATCTTTAGAGACTGATGTAAATATTTTGTGTGGACCTCTTATTAGTCATGATATTAGGTTTTAGATACTTTTGATGAAGAAAATGTAAAAAAGTAGCTATTAACTGAAATAATCTTCAAAACAGCAATCTTATTCCTAATATAAAATATTGGATTAAAATATAGAGAGTCTGACTACATGTGTGTCATAATCTGCTTGATTACTTTTGCTCATGGTAAGGAATTCCCCACTGGAAGAACTGACTTCTCAGAGGAGCGTGTCAAGTTAAGAAGAACAGTGCAGCTTAGAAGCTGAACTCTGGAGCCAGGCATTCTGGGTTCAAACAGTGTATGACTTTGGGGAAAACTTTGTACATTTCCTAAGTAGAACATCTAAACTATACTCAGAGGATGTAAAAACACAACACTTTACCTACCTTGTTTTGTGAAAATTTAGCATAAACCACCATTTAGGAGATGCGATGTAAATGTTTGTTTACTTTTCTGTTCTTAGAATAAATTGTGAGTGAATATTTGGAAAGCAATTTAATTGAAAAGGAAACTACTGATTATCCTCAAGAAAGCATAGGTTAGAGAAGCACCTGCTCTCATCTAGGCTACTTGTAGTGAAGTACTTGGACATCCTAGCATATTGCTAAGACCTGGAGAAGAAAATGTCAAATTCCTCACCAGGACACTGTAGTATGTTATTACCTGTAAATCTGCTCAGTCTCCATGAGAATGGAGAAGGCCTTCATGGATCCTATCATGTCCTCATGATAATAATAACATGGCTATTGCAGGAGACACACACATGGTCAGTGCTTTGAACTACGCATGTGTGCTCAGGGTAGATCAATACAAGTGAACAGTGAAAATCTTCCTCTCAGACAGCATTAACACAATGGCTATGTAGTCTGTCCTAGTGCAGCCAAGAACCCCTGTCTTCATTCTCTCTTCGTTCCTCACTGTGCATTTAGAGGAAGTCATGGGTAAGCTCATCCCAAGACATGCACTTGGAGCTGAAAATCTGTGCTGTTAAGAAACTCATATTGATTAACATTAAAATCAAACTACTACGAATTCCTAAATTTGAAAATTCTGATGACCAAACAACGATTGATTATCTGGATCATGTTTATATTAAAATAATTTACCAAAATATTACCACCTTTCCAAAATAAATGACATTAACTATGTATATTCATGGATTAAGATTATTTGTGCTGCTTATAATTTTAATACTTTTATCACTTACCTCTTTGATGGGCTCCATATATTTTCTTCCTTTAAAAAATATTTCTTATTTTGCTCTGGGCCTGTTCCCACCATCACCTCCCTTTCCCTGGGCCTGCACGACCTCTGGCCTCTCTCCTGGGGAAGTCCATCGTGCCCTCCGTGACTTGACTCCTCCATCCTCATTCACCGTCCCATCTCCCTCACCCATCTCTCCTCCTAGCCTGGGACCTGCCCCATTCCTTGTCTCGGTGACCCAGACACTGGGGGAACCACCACTGTTTCCTGATTCTTTGCATCCATACCAACCCAGCTCCTTCTCGAGGTCCCAGGGTCATTCTGGGCCTGGCCTCGCCCTCAACTCCCTCTGCTTCCCTGGATTCCACTGCCCATCAGCATCTTTCCTGGACACCGGGGCTGACCTCTCAGCCAGAACCACACTGCTTCCTAATCCCTTGCATCCAGACAAACCCAGTTTCTTCTCGTGGTCCCCGAGAGCCCTCTGAGCCTGGTCGTACCCTCACCTCCCTCTGCTTCCCTGGGCCTGAACAGCCTTCCTGCCTCTCTCCTGGCTGAGTCCATCAGCCCTTGTGCCTTGACTCACCCAGCCTCATTCACTCTCCCATCTCCCCTACCCGTCTCTCCTCCTAGCCTGGGTCTTGTTCCATTCTTTGGCACCTCAGGCGCTGGGGGAAGCACCACTGCTTCCTGATCCTTGGCATCCAGGGTGACCCAATTCCTTGTCCTGGTCAACAGGAGCCCACTGGGTA
>NW_008357493.1:4584281-4588514 GCF_000622305.1 Nannospalax galili | reverse complement strand
TGTCCTAGGCCAGCATCGTTCCTGAGCTTGGCTCCCAGGCCAGTCCAACCTCCAAATTCCTGAGGCCAAAATCATTCCTGGAGGGATAGAGACCTTAGGAGAAAGCCTGAGAGCATCTGATCCTCATCTGACTTGGGCCTCTGTGGGAACTCCTGAAGACAAAAGAAATCTGGCCACTCCTATATAAAATTGAAAAAGAGAACCAGAAGCTTAGACAAACCAGCTTTTCATACCCCAAATGTAAACGACAAAGGCACATAAAGTTTACAAAAAGAAGCAGACCTAAACTTGAAGGCTTGAGTCTCACAAAAGAATCAGAAACTACAAAATAAATTCACATGTCAAAATCACAGAGAAAAAATAATAACAGGAAAAACCAAAATAACATATCCCCACCAAATACCAATAGTCCTCTAGAAGAGTACAATGAGAAACCCCTAGAGATAATGCAGGACATGTAACTCAAAAGAACAATTATAAACGTGATAAAAGAAGTCAGTGAATTTAAAGAACACACAAAAAAATCAAAGAACTGAAGGCATATAGGGATGAACTTCTCAATTAATTCAGGAAAGATCTAGAAATATTGATGAATACTCAGGCTGAAATGAAGAAGGAAGAGAAACATTTAGTACACCAATTAGAAATGACAGGAGAAAGCCTCACCAATAGGATGAATGAAATGAAAAACAGAGTATCAAGATTGGAAGATAAAATGGATGAACTAGACCACTCAAGCAAAGATTATGAAAAATTTAAGAAAGCACAAGAATGGAATATGCAGGAATTGTGTGACACCATTAAAAGGCCAAATTTATGAATCATAGTCATACAGGAAGGAGAAGAATCCCAAGATAATGGTATGGACCAGATCTTCAGCAGAATTGTAGAAGAAAATTTCCCAAAATTAAAGATACACATGCCCATATAAATACAAGAAACATATAGAACACCAAAAAGCCAGGACCAGAAAAGAAACTCTCCACGGCACATCATAGTAAAAGCACTAAATGTACAGAACAAAGAGACAATAATGAAAGCTGCAAAAGAAAAACAACAAGACACATATAAAGGAAAACCCATTAGGATTACAGCTGATTTTTTGTTGTAAATATGAAAGCCAGAAGAGCCTGGACCAAAGTATTTCCAGTGTTAAATGACCACAGATGCCAACCCAGATTACTATACCCAGCCAAAATATCTATTATAGTTGATGGGGGAAGAAAAATCTTCCATGACATAAATAGGCCGAAGGAATTCATGTCCATAAAACCAGCCCTTTGGAGAGTTCTGGAAGCAATACAAAGAGGTGAAGCAAGGAATGACTATAACCAAGGAGTTGCAGAAAGAAATTCAATGAAGGTATAACTGTGGAAAAGTACAGCTATATCACGAATGTAAATAGAAATAAAAATGACAGAATTCAATACTCATCTTTCATTCATAACTTTAAATATTAATGGACTGAACTCCCCAGTCAAAAGACACAAACCTTGTGAATGGATTAAGAAACAAAACTAGTCTTTTTGTTGTCTGAAAGAAACTCATCTCACTTTCAAGAACAGACACTATCTCAAAGTGAAAGGATAGAAAAAACTATACCAAGCAAATAGCCAAAGTGAAAGGATAGAAAAAACTATACCAAGCAAATGGCACTAAGAAAAAAAGCAGGTTTAGCAATTCTAATATCTGACAAAATAGACTTTAAATTAAAACTAATCAGAAGAGACAAAGATGGCCACTTCGTTTTGATCAAAGGAACAATGAATCAAGAAGATATTACAATCATGAACATATATTCACCAAACTCTGGTGCACCCAAGTTCATAAAAACAGTATTACAGGACTTTAAGACCCAGATTAACCCCAACTCAGTAATAGTAGGGGACTTCAATACTCCACTGTCTCCATTAGATAGGTCAACAGGGCAAAGAGTTAACAGAGAGATGTCTAAATTAAACAATACAACATATCAAATGGGCTTAACAGATATCTACCGAGTATTCCACCCAAGCACCAAAGGACATACTTTCTACTTAGCACGCCATGAAACCTTCTCAAAAATAGACCATATACTGGGACACAAAACAAACCTCAACAAATACAAAAAGATTGAAATAATTCCATGCATTCTATCAGATGACAATGCAATAAACCTTTCAATCAACACCCAAAGAAGCCCTAGTCACCAAATGAAAACATGGAGATTAAACAACACAATCCTGAAAGATGAATGGGTCAAAAGAGAAATCAAGAAAGAAATAAAAGTATTCCTGGAACTAAATTAAAAGGACAATACAACACAACAAAACCTCTGGGACATGCTGAAAGCTGTTCTTAGAGGGAAGTTCATAACTCTAAGTGTCTACATTAAAAAACTGGAAAGAACATGAATAAATGACTTATTGTAACTCAAGACACTTGAAAAGCAACAACAAAGGAAACTCAAACCCAGCAGACAAGAAGAAATAACAAAAGTCAGGGAAGAAATTAACGAAATCAAAAAAAAAAAAGAAATCAATACAAAGAATCAACAAATCTAAAACTGGTTCTTTGAAAAGATAAACAAGATTGACATACTGCTAGCCCAGTTAACCAAAAGAAAGAAAGAGCACCTCCAAATCAACAAAATCAGAGATGAAAGAGGAAACATCACAACAGATACCAGAAAGAAATAAAACATTATAAGGGAATACTTTAAAATCCTATATGCTAATAAATGTGAAAACCTAAAAGAAATGGATGCATATCTAAATGCATGGGAACTACCAAAACTAAACCATGGAGAGATTAACAGCTTAAACAGACACATAACACAAAAAGAAATTGAAACTGTAATATAAAACCTCCCAACTAAAATAATCCCAGGACCAGATGGATTTACAGCAGAATTCTATCAGACATTTAAAGAAGATTTACATCCAACATTTATTAATTTATTCAAAAAGAAATGAAGGAAGAACTTCCAAATTTCTTCTATGAAGCCAGGATCACTCTAATACCAAAACTAGGTAAAGATACAACCAAAAAAGAAAACTATAGACCCATATCTTAATGAACATAGATGCAAAAATTCTCAACAAGATACTGACAAACTACATACAGACACACATCCAAAAGATCATCCACCATGATCAGGTCTGCTTTATCCCAGAGATGCAGAGATCCTTCAAAATACATAAATCAATAAACATTATAATCATATAAATGGGCTCAAAGACAACAACCACAGGTGTATCTCAATAGATGGAGAGAAGACATTTGACAAAATTCAACGTGCATTTAGGTTCAAAGTCCTAGAGGGAATTGGACTGAAAGGAACATACCTCAACACAATTAAAGCCATATACAACAAACCCACAGCCAACATCATTCCAAGTGGAGAAAAAACAGATAAGGCTGTCCTCTATCTCCACTCCTCTTTACTATAGTGCTTGAAATTCTTGCAAGAGCAATAAGACAAGAGCAGGAAATTAAATGAGTTTTAATTGGAAGAGATCAAATTATCCCTTTTTTCAGATGATATGATATTATATCTAAATGATGCCAAAAATTCCACTAGAAAACTCCTAGAAATTGTTTACACGTTCAGTAAAGTGGCAGGTTACAAATTTAACCTACAAAAATCTGTAGCCTTTCTATATACCAGTAACAAGCAATCAGATAAAGAGTACATGGAAACACTCCCCTTCACAATAGCTGAAAAAAAAAAAAAAACTCAGAGAAAACCTGACCAAAGAAATTAATGACCCCTACAATGAAAATTTTAAATCTTTAAAGAAAGAGATTGAGGAAGACATCAGAAGCTGGAAGAACCTCCCATGCTCATATTTTGGAAGAATTATTATTGTGAAAATGACCATCCTACCAAAAGCCACTTATAGATTCAATACAATACCAATCAAAATCCACATGACATTTTTCACAGAATTGAAAAAAAAAACATCCTGAGATTCAAATGAAAACACAAAATACCTCGGATAGTCAAAGGAACCCTGAGCACTAAGAGAAATCCCGGGGGATTAGTATACCAGATTTTAAGCATACAGCTTAAATACATACAGAGCTATAGTCAAAAAAAAAACAAAAAAAACATGGTACTGACACAAAAATAGACCTGTAGATCAATGGAACAAATTTGAAGACTAAAGATGAGTACACGCAATTTCAGCCACCTGATATTTGACAAAGGGGCCAAGAATATTCACTGGAGGAAAGACAGCATGTTCAGCA
>NW_008357493.1:4579454-4584070 GCF_000622305.1 Nannospalax galili | reverse complement strand
CTGCCCAGGAAACAAAGGCAAGAATTAACAAATGGGACCTCATTAAACTAAAAAGTTCTGTACATCAAAGGAGACAACAAAGGAAGCAAACAGAAAACCCACAGAATGGGAGAAAATCTTCACCAGCAACACATCCGACAGAGGTTTAATAACCAGAATTAATAACAAACACAAAAAACAGAGAATCAAGACAGGAAGTAACCCAATTAAAAGATGGGCTCAGGAGCTGAACAGAGAGATCTTAAAAGAAGAAGTAGAGATGTCCAAGAAGCATCTTAAAAGATGTTCAACATCACTACTAAACAGGGAAATGCAAATTAAAACCACTTTAAGATTTTTATCTTACCCCACTCAGACTGGCTAAGATCAAAAGAACAAATGATACCAAATGTTGGAGAGGATGTGGGGAAAGGGAACACTCACCCACTGCTGGTGGGGCTGCAAACTTTTTCAACCTCTATGGAAAACAGTGTGGAGAACTCTTAAAAAACTGCAAATGAACCTACCATTTGACCCAGTTATACCACACCTTGGCATATACCCAAAGAAGTCATCATATCGCAGAGACACTTGTACATCCATGTTTCTTGCTGCTCTTTTCTCATTAGCTAAGAAATGGAAGCAACCTAAGTGTCTCTCAGTTGATGAGTGGATAATGAAAATGTGGTTCATTTATACAGTGGAGTTTTACTCAGCAGTAAAGAAAGGTGAAATCATGAAATTTGCAGGTAAATGGATGGAACTAGAAACTGTTCTACTAATTGAAGTAACACAGACTCAGAAAAAAAAGATTGACATATATTCTCCCTCATATGTGGACCCTAGAACCAAATACTGATAAGTGAGTGTGTATCCAGACATAACTACAGGAACCAGGATAATGAAAAGGAACAAGGGAGGTAAAGGAAAAGAAAGAACCTGAAAGAGAACAGTAGGAAATAGGCATTAATGAAAGTATAACCAAAGATTAGAGGGGCCAATATAATTTTTTAAGAGTCCATATGTATAGCTAAAGGCTACATAACAAGCAACAATGCCAGATAGGAGATATCTTGTTTTGAGTTGTTGGCCTTGGTGGCCCAAGGGACTCCCAGAAAATAACCCGGCATAGAACTGGGAAAATGAACAGCAGACCCCAATCTTAGGTAAAGGAATATTGACAACTGATTGCTGCTAGATGAGAAACATCTGACCTTCCTAAAACAAAGACCTCTAGGTAGGCTGACTAGATTCACCAGATGGACAACTATTGGGGAATGGCTGGGGGTGCCGACAACACAGCAGACAGTAGCAGTGATATCAGAGTATAAGGGCTCTAGTGGGCAGAAGGAGGCTCTGGGAGGGTGCCATCTGGGAAGTGGGTGTATAGTTGAACAAGATTCTTTGGGATGTTCTGTGTGATATATACACAAAAAACTCAACAAATTTTAAAAAATGAATTATATTTGAGGAGGAAGCATAAAAATTTGTGTCATGTTAATTAGCGAGGTGATAAACATTACCATTGAAATCTACCCGATGACTTCATAGACATACACAAGTGCCAAGGATTTGAGTGCAACTGATTATGGCTAGTAATAATCAGATACATACAGATTAGAGACTCATGCGCCAACATCACAGTGTTATTAGCGAAAAAAAATGAGTCTTTCTGTAAGAAACAGTATATTTTCAAATGAAAAGGACATCTTTTTTAAAGTTTAAAAACTCATTCAATTTTATGTCTTATAGGGCTTATACTAAATTCAATATTGTATAACTGTATTAATTCAACAGCAAGCCTAAACATTTTATAGCCACTTTTGAAAGAATTGTATCTTTGCTCTGGAAACTGTTATTGAGTATATTAAAGCTGTAATGAAACACTTCTTCTAAAATTAAAAAAAAAGAAAAAAAATTCTTATTTTATGTATATGAATATTTTTCCTGTAGGTATGTAAGTGCACCATGTGGCTGCAATGCCTTGCAGACGACAGAAAAGGGCATCAAATCCTCTGGATCTGGAGTTACAGATGGTTGATAGACCCCTTGTGTGTTCTAGGACTTGAATATAGGTTCTCTAGAAGAATAGCAAGTGTTCTCAACTGATGGGCCATCTCTCTGGCCCAGTTTGCTCCTTTAAAAAAATTATTTAGAAGAAGCATTTTATTAAAGCTTTAACACACTCAATAACAATTTCCAGAACAAAGATATATATCTTTTTATTTTGTGATGCTTCTGATAATCTCTCTCAAAGGAATATCTTGATAATTTAATTACTCATATTGCTGAAATATAAGGTTAAAAAAATCACATGGAATAAACAATACATTATTACATGTATATCTGTTGTCTGTCCAGTGAATCACTAATGGACTCTCAATAGAATAACTAAATCTGATAAAATATTCAAATATTGCACGTTGTGTGTGTGTGTGTGTTTGTGATTATTGTTGTTAGTGGACTTCAAAACTAAATAAGGGGAATTTACAATGTGAAGTTTTAGTACCTGGAGGCTGGCTGTATTTTGTCATTAACTTGTTTTCTATGGTTTCAGAATCAAAATTAAACTCTCTAAGGTAAGTGAGGAGAGAAGAGCGGTGTTTTGTTGTTTTGAACTGTGACAAAGTGTGCAGCACTTAACACTTCTCTGAGATAGCCGTCAGCTGTTCTGTGCACCTTTGGTGACATATATGAACAGGAAAGAGGATCTCTTGATGAGATTAATTGACCTGATGGTTCCTGAGACAGATCCATTAACATAAGAAAACCTGATCCTTGAAGTAAGGCAAATGCCTTCCTGATGAGCAGTCTCTTAAGAATCAAAGAATAGCTTCTAAAAAACAGACTAGAAACTCTATCTTGTTACCATGGGAATCATCTGCAAAGTTGGAGAGAGGTGTTTCAGTGGGTATGGAGAACTAAATCCTACCAGCATCCAGATTGTGAAGGTTGATACTTGTCACACAATTCTGCACACAATTTTTGATTAATGAACCTACTTAGGGCCTTCTTGAGACCAGTTCCAGTGCTCCTCCAACCTGATTGTGCAGTGTCCAAGTGTGCCTTTCTCTTTCTCCAAATGCGATCTTTACAGAAACATTTTACTATTCTCAAAGAGAGTTGAAGAAGATTCAGTAGTTTCTTCTTTCTATAAATACAAAGAACTATGCTGAATTGGTTACTCTTCTTGTTGCTGTGGGACAAAAAACAAAAGTCAGAAAGCAGAGAGAGGTAGATGCTGGTGACCAGCTCACTTTCTCTTTTTTCTTCAAGCTGGGCTCCTAGTACATGGGATGGTGCTGCCCATATTTAGGATGATACTGCCTACTGAAGTTGATATAGTCTAGGAATTCCTTCACAGACATTCCCAGATATGGCATAGACTGTCCTCCAAATGATAGACTGGACATCAGAATGCCTCCTTCCCAAACTTGGTTTCACCTGCTTGCCTAGGATCATCACTGCAAACCTGGTTGACTGTGGAAGAAAGGAGGATCAGAGAGTCAGTCATGCCTGTCCACCAACCAGTAGGTCCTAGCTGCACGAGGGAGAGGGACTAAGGACACCTAAACTGAGGAAGGTGGTAGATAGGCTCTCTTGCAATTTTAGATGGTTGCCTGAAATTCAGGAACCACGCTTATGTGGGGACTTCCCAGTGCAGCCTTGGGATGGGTGGGCACCCACACTGTACATTACCTCTCACCCACTGCTCTGTAAGTCCAAATAAACTCACTGGTTATCTAAAACGTAGTTTGGAGGAATTAGACCTCAGTTTGTCATAAAGACTAAGGGAAGAGGGGGCTAAACTTCATTTGCACCTCCCAGAAGGAATTTTAGCAACACCAGAGTTTGTTTTCTAAGTGTTTCTAGATGTTGGTATCTTAAATGCAGTTTTAGGAATGTTTGAAAAAAGCAGAGTGGATTAGAGATGGTTAATTTTAGTTTATCAGGGCTGGAAACCTGGCATAACCAAAAGCACAGGGTGTGGAGACTCATATTAATAGTTACTAGTTGTGTGGCTTTGTGCAAAATGTTTTATTCCTCTAAAAACTCTGTTCCTTAACTCATTAAACACAATATCACTAATGTGCAAGTATGTATGCCTACTATGTTATTATTAAGGATGTATTCTCATAGAGTGACTTATGACTGAATCATAAATCATTGATCTCTGTCTCTTTAATGTTTAATATGTCTTCTAAAACACAGCAGGTGTTCATATCCTCACTAAGAAACAATTTAGATAATGGCAAATGATGAGTCTAAAATGATATACCATTGAATATATTTGAGGTACTTTTTTTATGTTTATCATTTTATTAGCATTAAATTACATAAAATAAAAATTGTTACAGGTTCATGGATAAAGGGGGAGACTATTTATCTTTGGACCACTTAGGGACACATTGCAGAGAACTGACAAATAAGTCCACAGCACATTCTGAAATGATGCTCACTATCCTTTGCTTGACTGTGGTCATATTTTCTCAGCTACATCCACGTGTAACAATTATTTACATTGCCAACGTGTCCAGTTTGCAGTTAGTAATCATTCATTAAAAGTGTTAACATATGGATGTTAAACAAATAAATAATCAAAAGATTGAGATACAGAACAAATTTTACTTGAATTC
>NW_008357493.1:4577500-4578069 GCF_000622305.1 Nannospalax galili | reverse complement strand
TGGGAACTAATCGACCTAGGAGGGCAAGGAGCAAAAAGTGTCCTTTGTGTCCCTCTGACCCAATTAGTATAGATCTCAAGGTATGTCTGTTAAACATCCAAGAAGGTTAGTTCCACCATTCTGGCATTTTTAATTACTGTGTGTCATGCAGATAAATCTTGGGTAATGATCAGTTGGTCTCAAATAAACCTTATCTAGAGATATATTTCTGCATCTGTTATGTATAATTTGTCAGTAGATTGTAGGAATAATATGGTTCCCTCTGGTTTTCGTGACTAGCTAGGCATTGTTTCTCTCTTGTATTGTCTCACCCCTCTATCATGGTTTTCCCACTCCCCCCCCTTTCTTCCTTACTAATACCCTTGCTCCTATGATCCTACCTCTGTTGAGCTGCTACTTTCTCCTTATCCCCTAGGTTCCTCATATACCCTTTCTTCCCCCCTCCCTTAGACTAACCCAATTTTTATCCATATCTCCCTTATTAAGGCCTGTTACCTACTATTCTTCTCCTTCAGGTTATTTCTTTTCCTTTACCTCACTGTTTCCTTACCCTTGTCCTGGTTCATGGA
>NW_008357493.1:4575745-4576334 GCF_000622305.1 Nannospalax galili | reverse complement strand
TTTTTGCAGCTATTGTGAAGGGGAGTGTTTCCATGTGCTCTTTCTCTGATTGCTTGTTATTGGTATATAGAATGGCTACAGACTTTTGTAGGTTAATTTTGTAACCTGCCACTGTACTGAATTTGTTAATAATTTCTAGGAGTTTGAACGTGGAATTGTTGGCGTCCCTTAGATATAATATCATCTGCAAAAAGTGATAATTTTTTGCTCTTCTTTTCCAATTATTACTCTTTTAATTTCCTCTCCAAAATATTTCCCCTCACATTAATAAATTTCTCATTCTCTCCAGCCAAAAGAACTATGTTGAGTGTCTCCTGAAAAGTGAGTAAAGGGAGACTTAGTAAAACTAAACCCGGGGGATAGGAACTGCAGCTGCTCTAATGAGACAGAATGAAAGATACTTCTTCTAACCCTCCATGAAGACCAACAGAAGTCAGTCATTTTAGGGATCCACCCAGGCTAGAAGGGACCAAGGAAAGTAGAGCCCTTGCCCCACTGAAGATGTTTTTAGGAGTCTAGGGGAGCAAAACAAATTGTCCAGAATATGTGGATCCCACTGAGAGGGCACCTTTTTTTCCATAGTTCATAG
>NW_008357493.1:4562199-4573252 GCF_000622305.1 Nannospalax galili | reverse complement strand
TTATTTTTTCTCTGTGATTTTGACATGTGCATTTCTTTTGTAGTTTCTGACTCTTGTGTGATACTTGGGCCTTCAAGTTTAGTTCTGCTTCTTTTTTTGAACTTTATGTGTCTTTGTGGTTTACTTTTTGGGTATGAAGAGCTGGTTCTTCTAAGCTTCTGGTTCTCTCTTTTGATTTTATATTGTCGTGGCCGGATTGATTTTGTCTTCAGGAGTTCCACGGTGGCCCAATTCCAATGTGGGTCAGAAGTTTTCAGACTTTCTCCTTAGGTCTGGTGTCTTCTAAGAATGATTTTGGCCTCAGGATCTTGGGTGTTGGACTGACCTGAGATCCTGGGCCTGGCTGTGCCATGCAGGGATACAAAGGTAGATGGTGTGGGAAGAAGCTCCAAGATTTCCCAGGGAGTGGATTGAGTGGCTGGGTTGTACTGGATTCAAAGGATCAGGAAGAGGAAAGGTAAGCCTTGGAACCCCAGAAAGAGGCTGTCAGCCCCAGAAAGAGGCTGGCGGGTATTGCAGGACCAGGGAAGTAGAGGGAGGTGAGGGCGGGGCCAGGTCCAGAAGCAGTGCTCCTGGGGCCTAAGGAAGGCACTAAGTTGGTCTGGGAGAAAAGGATCAGGAAGCAGTATTGGTTCCCCAGGTGTCTGGGGACCCAAGACTAGGAATGGCGTAGGGCCCAATCTCGGAGTAGAGAACAGCGGGGGAGATGGAAGGGTGAATGAGGCTGGGGGAGTCAAGGCACAGAGGGCTGCACGATAGATTTGGCCCAAGAGGCCTGAGGATAGGAAAGCAGGCTAGGAGAGTTAGCCAGTGGTGCAGGTCCAGGGAAGCAGAGAGAGGTGAGGGCGGGGCCAGGTCCAGAAGCAGTGCTCTTAGAGTCCAAGGAAGGCACTTAGTTGGTCTGGGAGAAAAGGATCAGGAAGCGGTATTGGTTCCCCAGGTGTCTGGGGACCCAAGACTAGGAATGGCGCAGGGCCCAAACTAAGAGTAGAGAACAGCGGGGGAGATGGAAGGGTGAATAAGGCTGGGGGAGTCAAGGTGTGGAGGGCTCTGCGATAGACTTACCCCAAGAGAGGCCTGAGGGTAGGAGCTGAGGTAAATTTTTTAAGTGAGTAAATATCTCCAAATCCTTTGTCTGAAGTATTTTCCATCTTTAGTAAAAGGTCTTACTATCAACTTCTGGGAGATAATCAGCAGCTAAGCTCAGGGAACACTGTAGAAGAGAGAGGACGGATTTGAAAAATTGTGAAAGCCGGGGAAGGAGGTGCATGGCCATAAAAATCCAAAGGCCTTCAGGCTCTTGGGACCATGCTCATATGAACAGCAATGGTGACAGCATGAACAAGACCCATGCAAAGTCAAGCAGACAAAAACCAATAGAGAAATGGAAAAAAGAGCAGGAGTCCCCAACCTTAGCTAAAGAACTATTGGCAGCTGATCACTGCTGGGTGGGGAGAGTTGTAAAGTAATGATGATAGGTTGAACAGGCTCCAGTGGATGAACATACACTGATGCACATCTGGGGACAAGAATTTGACTCAATAGGCCCTAACATATGTGAGAAAATACATGAAGTCCTTGAGCAGGCTATGAAGGGGTACAGATAGGGAACAGGGCTAAATACGATTAAGATGTATTGGATGAAATCCACAAATATTCAATAAAAATATTTTAATTGAGGGAATAGTATATGCCAGATATTTAATTATTGGGTTAAGGGACAAAAAATAAAAACAAAAATTGTCATCGAGTTGTAATAGATTTGAATGCAATCATAGCCTTGTTTGCATGAATTAGGAGCTCTTGATTGCTAAAGAGATCAAGGTCAGAGACTGATTCTTGAGGATATTATAATGCTTCTTAGAATTGTTGTTAAAACACATGGTTTATAAGTGAGTTACAGTGGAATGATGGGGCAATGCACACACAGGTTCAGAGGGAGGAAGGGCAGAGGCATATTTGAAATAATTCAAGGTTTCAAATGCATTGCTACTTATTAATTAATTTTATATTAATGTAAGCTTTCATTATTCAAGTTTTATAGAACTTCAAAGTGCAAGGTTGTATGAGAGACTGAGTCCATATAAAGTAAATGATTTTATGTTAAGGAGTTGGGTTAATTGCTAAGGAGTTGCTTTATTTTTTGATCAATATTTTAAGAATATTTCTTGTAGAAACAGAACGTTCTGGAATGAGGTTTAGAGAATGAAATGGAAGATGAAGACTGGTTATTATGTTTTATAGTTAAGAAAAAAGAAGAGGGGAAGCTTGGCGTGGTGGCGCACGCCTGTAGTCCCAGCACTTGGGAGGCAGAGGCAAGTAGATCTCTGTAAGTTCAAGGCCAGCTTGGTCTACATAGTGAGTTCCAGGAAAGCTGGGGCTACAGGGAGACCCTGTCTCAAAAGGACCAAAAAAAAAAAAAAAAAAAAAGAAGCAGAGGGGAGTTATTATGTGGCTTACTTATTTAATGAAGGGTTTCTATGATGGAATCTGAAAATTGGCTTTCAGAATATATAGTGATTATCATTCATTTAAATAGGAAATGAAAAATTCAGACTAGGTTTTCAGAAGAGTAAACATTAGTTTTCATATTATAAGTTTGAGATGTTTCAGTAACAAACATAATTTTTCAGGATTCCATGAAAACACATAGATTATGTAATGATTCATCTATATACCAACTTAATTGGTTGAAAGGATAGCCAGGTAAGGAGTAAATCATTATCAGTATGCCTGATAGAATATTTTGAAAGGAGAAACATTTGAATCAGTAGACAAATAAAGATCTGTTCTCATCACAGAGATCTGAGTAGGCATTTTGATGTCCCCAGAGGGCTAAGGGAGCACAGAGGTGCACGAAACAGCTGCTCTCTCTTTTTCTAAGTTGAGATGTCTTCCCTTACCTGTGCTCCAACATGCTTACCTTGGATATATTTTTATGTCCCCATTTCTATCCCAGTGGCAGAGATTCTTAACAACCAGTTTTATACCAGATGCACACATCCAGGCTAGGCATAAAGTCTGAAGCCTTGAAGGCATAGATTGCAGCTGGAGATTAATGAGATGCCCAGGAGGACTTGGGATGCTGTTGAGAAAGAGGAGGGCCTGGGGCTCCTGTGAAACTCTAAGACTTAGAATGGGAAGGTGCAGAGGAGTCATTTAGGGAAGCAAAGAATGATGTGTAGCTGGTAAAAGTTGTTTTCCTGCTGGGCGTGGTGGCGCACGCCTTTAATCCCAGCACTCATGAGGCAAAGGCAGGTGGATCTCTGTGAGTTCAAGGCCAGCCTGATCTACATAGTGAGTTCCAGGACAGCTGGGGCTACAGGGAGACCCTGTCTCAAAAAGACCAAAAAAAAAAAAAAGCTGTTTTCCAGTTCTTTCTGACCTGGGAACCTTAGTCTTTTTCATTGACTTTGCACTATCCTTAAGTTTTACATAATTAAACCATAAGATTGGCTAGTTATGCCATATTGCAATTGAAGATTTGAGATGGTACTTCATAAAATTACTTAAGATTAATTTTTATGGAAACTATTTTTAAAAACCAACCAAATCAACAATAAGGTATATAAATGACAAAGGATCCTTTGAGATGATACAGTATCCTTGTGATTATTTATCCACATGGACACATATGCTACTCAGGAAACATTGTGCTAAAATTGCTTCTGCGATTACAATTTGATTATTTTACATAGTTTGCTCTCAGGTTGTGGAGGAAGCAAAAAGATAACATCTGTGCTCAATAAGCATTTCTATAAACCATCTCCTAAGTGCCAAAGTGCTGAGACAGCAATGCGAGAAATCAAGGTTATTTACTTCCTGGCTAATTCTTTGTTAGTCTCAGCTCCACAGAATTTCATTTTTCTTGCATGTTTTGCCAGGGTTTTTCCCTTCCCAGATTGGAAACTTTTGGTTCCCAAGTCCTCCCCTATGTCAGCCTCTATTCAACCTGAACTCATGCATAGGTACTTGGCTTTGGGTAACTGAAACTTGAATAAAGCAGCCATACATTTATTATTAACTTCATTATGTTCTATAGCAAAACATCTGGATGGGGTGATTGCAGGTTAGCTGATCCCATTTCCACAGTGTCACCAGCAGCACAGCCCTTTCTTCTGCAAGATCCTTATACAGTAGAGACATTTATTTAATCTAGTTCACATTCTGAGAGTACCTCCACAGTCTACTGCCAGGAGACGGTAACTATAGTGAGCCTCCCTGTGATGATTAATTAATATATCAGTTGGACAGCATCTAGAATGGGAATGTCTGTGAAGGAGTTTCTAGATGGACTTAATTGAGGTGTGGATGGTACCACCCTATGTGCTGAGGTCCTGAACAGACTAGAAAGGTAAAAGCAAGCTGAGTACCAGCATTCATCTCTCCCCACTCCCTGACAATGGGTACAATGTGATCTGTGACCTCAAATTCCTGGCATCATGCATTTCCTACACTGCTGCACAGTACACTTGAATTGAGAGAAACTAAACTTTTCCTTCTTATGTTGCTCTTTTGGGATTTTTTTTCACAGCAATGAGAAAATAATTAACAAACTCCCTTTGTTTTAATAATCACATGTACTCCATGTAGAAGGAGTTGTGATTGACAGGTAAAGGAAAAGGAAATGTCCTTTGATGGAGTTTGTATCCCAGGATAAGAATTTATCTTGTTTCATGGATTCCAATTATGGTTGTTATAAAGGCATTAGAATTTCTTGCATAGCAAATCTGGTGGGAAATTAAAGGAGCAGAGGCAGTGGATGGCACACATTTGTACACCATTAACCAGTCTGACTTCAGCAATATTTGGTGTTAACAAGACCAGCAACAGTTCTTGCTTTCCATTAATGCAGCAGGGTTAGTCTCAGGAGAAGACACTGTGAATGAGGGCAGATACCTAGGAAGGTGATGCTGAGTGGCTAAGTAGACTCCCTGGCTAGAACAGGATGATCATGAAATCCAAAGGAGATACAGACACTGAAAGGGAAAAGAGGGTGACTTGAGACATCTCTCTTTGAATCCTCAAGGCAGTACTTTGTTTCAGATATGTATTCCTTCCAATTTAAGGTAGTATTCCCTCAACCCTGACATGCCCGACACATTTACCTTATGAGAATCTTTGTTTCCACTTTTATATCTTAGAACTTATTTTCCCTATCAATAAGCAATAACCACATGAACTTACAGTGAGTATGAATGTATGTACAAGACCTGCACAAGATCAAACCAGTCAAACTCCCAGCATTGATCAGGGAGGGAATCATATAATCCAAACGGTGGGAAGGAGTTATTGGCAGTTGATGGCTGCTATGGGAGAAAGAGACAGTTTTCTTCAGGGATATGGCCCCTGGTAGGTTAACCATGCTTCAGTGACTGGCCTAGACCCCTGCATGTACTGGCAACACTAAGTCAACCCACTCCATGGGTATAAAAAGAGTACATGGAGTTAAGAGGCAAAGTGTTGGAAGGTATAGGAGAATTTGGAGAGGAGGCAGAAGAAAGGTGGGATTAACCAAAACTCATTAATGCACGTATGAAAGTCTAAACTCATGAATTGCAAATCATTCCTACACTCATCTCCTCACCTCCTCCATGGCTTTGAGTTTCATTTTATGTTGGTCTTCTCTGAGATTGATTATCTCCTGGACATCCTTCTAAGCCATACATAGAAAACATAACCAAGAAAATAGATGCATTAAATTAATTGAAATCTAGGTCATTGTGATTTCAACCATAAATCTGGGATTAAGGTTAGTTTTTTGGTTTTGTTTTGTTTTTAAGCCTTAGCCTGCTCTGGGCTCCAGGACAATAACAGATCCACATATCTGTAGTGTATTACTAATGCCACTGAGGAGAGTGGTATCAACAACATCTAGGTGACACTTGGAAGAAGGCAGAATGCTGGTGTAATCCAACAGTAGGAAGCCTGAGAAGGGGGACATTTCAGGCCAAGCAATGACCTAATGATCTTTAAGTAAATGTGTTTTTCAAAGATCAACCTCCCAGCTTTATGAAGTGTCACCATCTGTCTCTTCCTAAAGGATCTCACTGTCACCTCTGTCATCTTCTGGCTAAGCATGTTAACCATATGGTTAAACTTTGTGCTCAATCTATCAAGCAACACAGGTTATTTTCTCTCCTTGTACCCATGAGATAATCACTTATTAAGGGATATGGAGGGCATAAGTGAATCCTGCATTTGTGCTGTGTACATTGTAGAAAGTTCTCAGGAATGAGTGGGAACTCCTGATCTCCCGAAGGTGAGAATCGAAGAGGAAAGAGGAATAGGAATGAAAGGCTGGCACGGAATCTTCTGGTGATTTTGTGAGATGGTAGAATAAATAAAGAGACACACTGAATGTAGAAATGACTGCTCATTGCCACCTTCATAAACTGATGGTAGACGTCCTGGAGACTTCTGGGGTTCTGACCAATCCTCTTGCCTGTTTTGTTAGAACATAGTAAAGTTTGCTGTTGTTTGGCACCTCACCCTCACTATGAGGAAACAGAGAGTATGTTGCCTTTAAGGACTGTAATCTTTTACTGTTTATTTTTTTCTAAAATTTCAGGAACAGGACATGTTTAAAATAGTTATTACTATGAAAAGTCTTAGAAAAATATATAAAATAATAGTAAACATTAAATGTCGCAAATATTTAACTGCTTTTCAAAAACATGATCTAACCCACCCCACTTACTTGGTACAGGTATTTTGAAGCCACAGAACTTAACTCTGAGCTCTAAGCTTCTTGCTTCCAATAAAAATGAAGTTAATTTTAGACACAAACATGGAAAAACTTGTGGTATAAATAAATAGTTCAGAAAATGAATTATATCTGTCTGAGATAATGAAGAGTGACATTTAAGGAAAATACTACTCAAATAAAGTGTTCATTTCAGAATTATCTTTGGATTTGTGGCCTGCTGTATCTATACACTGAAAAATTTCTGTTGGTGTCAGCAGTGAACGATTTCCATTCCAAACACCTAGTCATTTCTCATGGTCTAAGACTGAAGTTTTTCACCTTATAATTGTTATTTATGAAGTTTTCAGAGGTGCTAATAAGCACACACTAATAAAACTCCTGTCTGAAACTGAATATTTACTAGAGTAATGGTTGAGTAGCAGCAAACACAATTCAATGGGACTAAGCTTAAAAATATGCCTAGATTCCTTCTCTCAATTAGGGGCACCTAACACCCGAGGCTTAAAGTAGGATTACAAAACTGTATGAATACAGTTAAGAAAAATGCATTTTGGGGGAATTTCTTGTGTAGGCATCACACAGTACTACAGTACTTAGATAGACTAAGAAACTAGAGACTACTATTACATTTAGCCTCCTGGGGATCGTGTGTGTCTATAATGAATGATATATTTATATGTTGTCTGTAATGTACATTAGTGTATGTAAATATGTATATGACATATAAAACACTATAAGTGCATAGTAAAACATAGACCATAGGCCCTAAGGTTATGATGAAGAAGAGCATGAAATTAAGTGAATCACATCACAAGAGAAAGTGATGCAAAGGAAATATACCATAAATCCAAGATGGAAGAGACTGTGGCTTAGCATGTATACTGGTTTAGTACTTAGTTCTAAATGTAGCATGAAGGATCCTTGATAATAATTAATCAAAGGTATGATAAGTTAATGAACCCTAACAGTGACTATGTCATCATTGAGTGTCATAGTACACACTGGAATATGCTGTGCATTTCAATATTAGACAGCATTGTGGGTTCCTTTGTAGCAGGTGGGCAATACATTGTACTAGGTGTTATGATGGCTGGGTATTATCAAGTGAGAGGCAGTTTGCAAACTCCATCATAATCTAATGTGACATCATTGTATATGACTCCATCATGGACCCATGCCTTCTTATATGGTACATGCAGGTATAAGCAACTTATCCAGACATGACTTGATGGCTGTGTATGTGGCTGATGGGAGTAACTGGAAGGAGCTGTAATATCTATGACAGTCCAGTGCAGCAGCAATTCTCTGAACCTGGGGAAACTCTCCTAGATTTTCTGAGCATGCTGAAGTGATGTGCTAGGGGGTGTCAGAACCCAAGTGTGCTTTCTGGTTTCTATAGTTTTCTGTTTGTTTGACAGCTTGGATGCTCTCCCTAATAATCTTCCTGTGCATATTTCTTTTTGTTCCTTTAGCATCTAACTTCCTGGCAGAGTACTCTGCACAGGCTAAGACACATAGAAAGCATTAATTTTGATACATTTTTATATTATTGATTCTATTTCATTGCATGAGTTTGACCTGGACCTTTGGTCCTTACGAAGAGACATTAAAATATATCAATGCAGAATGATTGAGGAATCTTATAGAAGGAAAATATAATCTCGCCCGTCCTTAATGTACCAAGTCACTGAGAGATCAGTGAAAAGTGAGGAGGAAGACAGAGAAGTGAGAGCAGGAGGAGGTCAGAACAGGTGTCAGAGCAAAAGGAATCTCCCCAAATGATGTCAGGCACTTGGCAGACGGACGTCAGGAACAAACCCTTGGCTGTTACTCATGTGCTTTTGGTAGAAATGGAAAATCGTGGACTCTTGTGGAGTCAGTCGGTGTCTGAGACCAAGAAAAAGAAATGACATAAGTCGTTTATAAATAGCCTTGTTTTACCAAAAGCAAAGAAAACAAAATAAGCAAATTCTCTGGACTCAAACATAGGAGTCCGTCTGAATATCTGCCACATTACATAAGTAGACAATATTAAATTGCAAACGTTTGAAGGTAGGAACATATTCAATTAGTCCAAGTAAATGACCTAGATTTAGTTGCACACCCATGATTTTCTAAATTAGAAGGTTTTTATGCCCAGCAATGCTTTAAATTGACTTTGATATAATTTAGAAACTTTAGAACAAGATTGTAGTTTTACAGACATTTTAGCACATAAATTTGATTTTATCATTAAATCTAAATGTAGCATGTGGACGAAAGCCATGCCAAAACAGACACAAAGTTTAAATATGTCTGGATTTGTCTGAGTTTAAATCACAGGGTCCTGGTGTTGCCATCATAACATAATGACAAAAACTTATGATTGAAAGGTGACATAAATGACCTGACAGAAAATTTTGCACATTTTAGCAAATGTTTTTTTCCCGGTTGTGTAAAGTGTATTTCCTTAGGATGTATTTCAAAGGAAAGGAAACACAGAAAGTAAATAATATGCAGTAGAATTCATACAAATATATCATTCTTGAGTAAAAATTGTCTAACCACTCCTACCAGCCCACTACCCAGGATGTTACCACATGGCTGTGAGAAATATTTAACATTCTATTTTCCAGATACAAACTTTCTATTTTAATGCAATATTTTCATGTAAAAGATTTAGTTGTACCATACAAAATTGTTGCTAGCCCATTGAATTTGACATGTAAAATGACTGTTTGATAGTAATTAAAAGGAAAATCTGGAATCAGCCACCTCATCTAAGAAAAAATACTCTAAAATACTCCACATAGCATTGAGGCACCTGTCACCTTATGGTCATGGCTACTCTGCCTGCAAGTTTTGTGTTACTTACTCCTTGGTTTATTTATACTTTTGCCATGCCGTATCACACTATTTTTTTTAAATCATATATCATATATGGCAATATATCTTGTATATTAAATAATACTATATTAGAATAATTGGATACATTTTAAAAAGAAGAAAAAAGGGGGAAATTTTCAGGCTGTAAAACCTATTCTCCAAATCAACTGAAATGATCACTTTTCTTAAGTGGGTCAGTGTGACAAATGTATTGAGTGACTACTCATGTCTAATTTCTATCACACAAATGGTCAATGACATTAAAAAGAAAGTCCTACTTTCACAATAATGCCGTATTTTAAAGTTAACTTTTTTGAATATATTTAAATATATACATACAATGGAAGTCCTTTTAAAGCTCAGTTACACATATCAATTGCATGAAGATAACCACAGATTATTCTATTTATCCTCTTCCTTGGAGGCATGCTTATTTTTCTTCATTTCTAAAGGTATACTTATAAATGTTCTATAGTTGATTTTACCTCGATTCCTAGAGCCTGTGAAACACCAGCTACTGAAAGTGATCAGGTCATAGCGTGGGGATTCAACTTAGTGGTGGAATGTAGGAAGAATCGTGAAGTCTCAAGCACTGAAAACTATAAAAGAAAGAGGGGCATCTGGCTTGTTAATTTTCAGGACCAAATAGTGAGCATATTTCAAAGTCTCCCTTATGAATAAAATGACATATTCTTCAGTTACTGTGTATCATAGCAGATATGTTTTGTGTGTTTAGTTTTATATCTGTGTACCACAGATTTACAGCATGTGATCATAAGATCAACAACTTTCATGTACTTGATTATTTTTTCTTGAGAGTAAAGTATTAATCACTTCATATAAGTGGCTTGTAAAATTGTATAATTTTACTAGTATTTTTCTTTTTATTTTTTTGAATATTTGCTGTCCAGTATATTCATTGTTAAATGGTCCAAATCTTCCTAACAAATACTATTTCAATTGGTATGAAATACCCTAACATACACTGAGGAATTAATTTTAAATTCCACTTTCATTGATATTTTCATGCCAGATTTCTCTTAGTAGCATTTACTGGTATGCATTCAATAAATCCATATTAGACAGAACAGGAATCTAGATAACTGAGATTTAGGATGATCCTTAACAGATCAGACAATAACAAAAAGAATGTGGAATCTGACATAGTGTATATGTGTTGGGAAAGGAATTGTGGGGCCTTAAAAGTCAGGGTCAGTAACATCTTTCTCTCTTTAACTCACTGAATCTAATTGACTCAAACTTTTCACATAGTATTTTAATATATAGTTTCAATTCACAGATGGCCAAATGATTTTTAATACTAACCAACTGTTTTCAATTTTTTTAGAGGTTCAAGTGAACTTACTAAGGCTGTCAAAGGTAATGATAACAAGTTTTCATTAAACCACAACCTTGACTTAGCTGAAGTGGACTTAAAATTCATTTAGCAACACATATTTACTTTAAATAAATTATTTT
>NW_008357493.1:4514898-4562084 GCF_000622305.1 Nannospalax galili | reverse complement strand
TTGTGTATTTCTTTTTCTTTCTTTCTTTCTTTCTTTCTTTCTTTCTTTCTTTCTTTCTTTCTTTCTTTCTTTCTTTCTTTCTTTCTTTCGTGTTTCTTTCTGTGTTCATTTTGGGGATGAACCCCTAGAGACTTATACATGTTAGGTAAGTACTTCAACATTAAGCTCTATTTGCAACCCTTCTAAGTATCTCTTTCATAGTTCTGTACTCAGAAAGAAGTGAGCTAGAGATATTTGCCTATCTTGTTTAATTCAGGATTATGCAAGATAATGAAAGATCAGTGGAAGACCATAGCAACATCAGGTACACTATGAGTAATTTAAGTGATTTTTTTTAGGCATATGAAGGTGGCAGTGTAATAAGAAAGTGCGAAAAATATCCATTTTCCGTACCTTTACAACGTTGGCTCTGTCCTGGAGTAATTAAGTCAACAGTCTGTTGGTCGGCATCCAGGCATGCAGACAGGGTCCCCTAGTTGCCACCAGCGAGCTCTCAGGTCTGCACTGTTTCCAGGGCTTGTTAAGTACGGTCTTCTCTAAGGTGGGGTTTGCACCTGGAAAAGTCAGGACTGATGAGAAAGTCTTTGGGATGATAGGAGCCCAGACATTGATCTAGAAAAAAAACAGTTTGTAAAATATTATTTATAGCTTAGCTATCAAAAGTTCCTAGTGATTAAAAGCCAGTTTGGTCCTAGAAGTGTCATAGAGGTAAGAAAACAGCCCTGTCCCTTTGAAAATTTTAAGTGTTTTTAAAGAACTTAATGCTCTCAGATCTGGTATGCTTTTAAGTCAGAGATGTTATGAGTAATTTCAAATGCTGCTAATTTTTCTTTGAACTTTGGAAAAAGATAACAATAATTGTCAAATTTTAATGTGTTCTATAGAAATGTTGAGAGTCCTTAGATTGTTAGACCTCACATTCAGTTGGGAAGGATATGTGATGACAGAGGTATTGAAGCGGTCTATAGAGACAAAAACACGTGGCACTGAAAATCTGAAACATGTTCTTTGTAAAAAATTCTGGAGGGAATAAAATCTGACATTTATGCAATTTTTCTTCTTGTACTGGGGATTGAACCCAGAGTTTCATACACTGTAAGCACGTGCTCTGACACCAAACTGTACCCCATGTCCTATCTTCACTCAATTGCTCAGAAACTGCCCTAAGTACTTTATGTCAATCCTTTGGGTCCTGTCAATGGCTTATAATAAAAGAATTATTTGCATTCTTAATTGACAGTTGGTAGGTGGCAGATTTTAAATTCCCTCTGGCCTGAACTTGAGAAATCCATAATAAATCACTTGAAGAAAGTGACGATGTTGAATGTTGGTACTGTACGGACAACAGCTTTTAGTGTGTGTGTGTGTGTGTGTGTGTGTGTGTGGATGTGTGTAATAGAGGCAGTTAACACACAGGAGTCAAGACAAGCAGACTGCATGTGGCCTCTCTGATGCTGATCTTCCTTCATATACTGGAGAATATCGTACTTTGTGTCCTTCCAGTAGGAAATCAGGACTGAATGATTACCTAAAGAAATAGATACATAGTATAGCTTACTTATAGTCCTGAAGCTAATGCATTACAGAACTAGGACATACCCTTATGATGCCTACTTAACACAATCATCTCTACTTACTTTTTTGAAGCATCAACCTAGAACCAAGATCGTCATTTCCTTTTTCCTTATATCTAAGTAAGTATACCCATGTTATGCAATGCCTATGTTGTTGGTCTCCATGTGAGTGCTGGAAACCAAACCCAGGTCCTCTGTAAGAGTAGCCCAGTGCTCTTACTTGCTAAGCTGCCTCCTCAGCCAGAGATGGTTTGATTAGTTTTTTTTTTTAACTTTAAAAAAAATTATTAAGAATTTTATACATGGGTATCAGGTATTTTGATCAAATCCACGTCCACACCCTCCCCTCCAACTCCTCCCATATCTCCCCATCATGTTTATTTTGACAACTTCAAGTACTTTTTCTTTATTTTTGCTACTCTAACATTCCCCACTCTGAAGAGGTAACCCTAAAATCTTTTAGGGATTACACTCAAGGTCCCAAATACTTTTGACATTTTTGGCCTTTGGAACAGGGTATGTTGCTAAGAGGCCCAAGGAAATTTTGGCTTTTAGCCAAAAACTGGGTACTTTTCTTCAGGGTCTTTTTACCCTAACTGCCTAGCCAATTCCTACCTCTTATTCTTATCACATCATCCACTGAAGAGGTTACCCAAATTGCCAATAGGAAATCATGACACAGACTGCTCTGGCTTCTTCTATGCTGAACAGAGACACAGGGTGAGGCAATTATAGTACCCCTTCAGTGGGTCTATGTAAAATACTCCCAAATTCCATAACTCTTGTTTGTAGGGAGAAAAGAAAGTCCTTGACTGGTGCCTAGGAGATGTGAAGAAATAAAGGCAAGAGTAGTTAGCATTACAAGTTCTCGATAGGGAATCAGAAAAAAGTCAGAACAAGCAAATTCCAAATGTTCATATCAGAGTCCATTGGGATTTCTTGAGAGGGCTTCCCAAAATATCCCTCTATTGGGTTAGTCCCCATTTATTTTTGTCTGCCAAGGCTGGACTAGAGAATGATGGACTCAGAATTTGTTTTCAGGCACTTTGATAGTGCCTAGGACTGAGATGGCTAGAATCAGTGTCAGTTCCCTCTCAAAGCCTTCTAGATAGAGGGAGAAAACAAATTTGGCCATCATTTTAGAACAATAGTGGGTTGTATCCCTTAGTTATAGGTGGGCACTACAGTATTGCAGACCAAGATTTGAAGTATAGGCCTCAAAGTATGGCTGTTAAATATCCAATAAGGTTAGTTCCCCCAGTCTGGTACTTTTAGTTATCATTGTGCTATGTAGTTAAAGCTTGGACAAAAAAAAATGTTATCAGATAAACCTTGACTAAACATTTGTTTTGTTCCTTAAACTAGTTGACTGAACAATGACCTTAGAAATTTTAAGATAGTGTGTATATTATTTTTTTATCTTATCCTTTATATATCATAACAAACCTACACAGACCTTCATCACTTCCTTAGACTTTTTCATTTTACTGTCTATTTTGGAAAATATCACCATTCCCATATCCTTTTAACATCTTTTACATCCTCATTTTCTTTCTTAATAACTATGAGATATAATATCATTAACAAATAAATTTTCCATCAGTTGTGAGAATTCTTTTCCTCAAAAGACTAAGTGATGCTTATCTCCTTTTAAGGTTCTAGTGTCAAGCCAATATTTAATTAAAGTTTTATTGGGGAACCAATGACTTTACTGAGCTTACTTACAGAGATTACTGAGGGGTTGCTGAGGTGTATGAATGACCTGAGTATATGAATATTGGAAAGCCTTTACCCAGCAAGGATCAAGCCTTCTCTTCCTAGCCTTCCCCAGATTATAGACTTTAGCCCTTCCCCAGTTCAGGAGATCATGTGCGGTTAGGGCAAAATTACATACAATTGGCTGGGAAGACTGGCTGGATATTCCAGTGTTGGTTAGTTCTTTACCAGGATTATCATTCATTAAAGTCTTAGTATGGTTTTGGTTTCTGTCCATTTTGGTTTCCAATTGAAATATCCATGAGATTAGATTAGGATAATTGCTAAATAAACATTTTTATTTTAAATTCATAATAGTAATTGCTTTCATAAATGACTAAATAATTACATCTTTATTGACAGACTATAAATAAAGACTAAACATTTTAAATTTTCATCCCACTTTTATAAATTATTTTAATACAGTGAACAGCTACTTTTCCCCTCACAAGTTCTCATAAAGATTAGTAAAATTGTGATGAAGCAAAGTAGTTTAAATCTCATCATACAATAATGTTGAAAGTCCAAGACGACGAACACTGCTGCTAATGGGAATAATCTGCAAAAGCATTGAAGAGGTAAGCAGTTCAGTTGGCTGTGCCTTCAGTGATTTTATTTTGCTATTTGCACTAAATATATTGATTGTGCATGTGGTAGCTAGCAAAGAAAATAAAAAAAAACACTTGAAATAGGTATGTAAAGAAAGAATATGAAATTTCTAAATACTTTGTAGTGACACAGTCATACTGCTTTAGCAAGTCTTCTAGCTTTTCCTGGTATCCTAGGGTATATATTTTACTAGCTGATAGTAGCCTTTTATACTTGACATTACATGATTTTCTATTTAACTTCACCTTTCGTTCTCTTTCATTGTATCAAAGCTGTTTTAAAGCTTTATTTATTATTTGAAAATTTCATATATGTGTTTACATATTGCATCTCGATCATATCTACCCTCACTTTCCTACCAAATCCCCAAGGACCTTTGCCTCCCCTCCCCGAGTCAAATATGGTGAAGAAAATATTGTTCCTGATTTGATGTTCTCATTTTACAGTTTTTGTTTACTTTTTAAATTTTATCCCACTTAATCCAGTCATTGCTGTGTATATGCTTATGTGGCATGGACTAATTTGTTGGGCACGGGGAACCCATTAGCAGCCGTACTCCTAAAGAAAAGTGCCCCCCTTCCCTGAGCAGCCATCAGCTGCCAATAGCACCTCAGGAAAGGTGATGTCTCAGGAACTCCTTCCTCTTCCATGCTGGAATATTTAACTGGTTTGATCTTCATAACTTCAGGGCAGTTAACCACAAATGTTGTGAGTTCATGTGTTCAGCAGCCTTGTCGTGTCCAGGGGATACCATTTTATACCATGTCTGAACCTCTGGCTCTTAGATTCTTTTAGCTCCTCTTCTGAGATGTTCCTTTGGAGAGGTGGGATAGGTGGGTTGAGATAGATCTTTCAGCAATGGCTGAGCACTCAGTCACTTATTCTCAGAACTTTGAACAGCTAGGAGCCTCTGCATTTACTGCCACCCACTGCAACAAGAAGCTTTTTTAATAATACTGTAAGCAGCACAAATCAGTGGACATAAACATATCTAGGGGACAGTTTGACAAGATGACCATGTAGAAAAGCAACATCAGTAAGTCCTCTTGTAGAGTTATTGACTTCCCTAGCCCTGGAATTTGACCATATTTACAGAACTAGGTATGAGTTCTCTCCTGTGGAGCAGGCCCCAATTCCACTCAAGAGAACAGTTTGTTAGCCCATAAACAGTCTTGCCACTATTGCACCAGTCGGCACATCTTGCCCAGCAGGTAGATTGCTATTGCAGAATTCATAGTCCAGAGTTGGAAAAGACCACTGACATCTTTTCTCCCCCAAACAGCCTCATAACACTTTCCAGCATGGTGAAAGCTATCTCAAGGAGTTTCTTGGTCAGTTGGAGATTTATTTCATTGACTTCTGCTTTTGAGTTTCTGTACCATCAATGTGTACGGCCATTCTTGTGTTTTTGAAGTGAATGTCGTCTATTATGAAATACCAGAGTTGAGTTTCTCTAGGAATCGTCAATATTTGATGAACTGAGAATTATATCTAATTCTTGCTTAAAACCTCTCTAATTGTTTATCTGTCATAATTAAATAAATTTAACATTTTCCCTATGGCCTCCAACCCTACTTATGTGAGATGATCTCTGATGCCACTTTTACTCGCTGGGTCTCAGTCACTGTGTCTTATCAACATTCCTCAAATATAATGCTATCAGTTCAGGACTGCGCCCCTCCTGGGTCCTTTGTTCCAATGGCCTTCCTAAAACTGGTTCATAACCCAACTCATTCTATCACAAAGTACCTGCTTTATATTTGCCGTTTGCCAAGCCAGAGAGGACAACTCAGACTCTCAGTTTAGATATCAGATTTTTGTCTCATTTTGTCCTTAATGTTCTTAGACTTATTTATTATTTTTCTTATTTAACTTTTTGAGACATCATGAGAGAATAAAGGTTATTACCGTTAGGAAGATATTTCCCCCTGTGATCTAGGTGGGCATAGTTAGTTAAGCACACAACTGATCGCAGCACAACCTGGGATATGGCAGAATAAAGAAGATCAGGAGTTCAAGACCAACCTCAATTACACAGAGTGTTCCGGGGACAGCCTGAGGTACGTGAGACCCTTCTCAAAAAAAAATAATTGTTTTCTGCTAGAATGTAGTATCAATTCTACATTTACAAGGGTTTTGCTTTTCTTATTAATTACCCCAGCCAAAGCAAGTGGTCTGAGCTACATAGTGAGTTTCAGACAAGCCTATTTTACAAGACTCTATCTCAAATAAGTGGAAGGAAACTACATCAACAGTAGCCAAATGAATGTGTCATAATTGCATAATTTGAATCCTCTTAATTGTTTTTTTCAAAGAACTTCTGAAGAATCCCCTTTCCACTATAATATAAAACTTCTAGAATATTAGAAGAGAGGTCAAACATGTAGGGTCATGGCTGCAATCCTGGCATTTCAGAAATTGAGGCAGGAAGATTGCTGTGAATTCAAAGGCAGGCGGAGCTACAGAGTGAGACCACATTGGGCCCCTCACCTGCAAGAGAAAGAAACAAACAAAAACATGACACACATAAAAGGCGTATGAGAAGAGACCAGATTCAAGGGCCTCACTCTTTCAATCTTGTTATTTTTTGCCACTCACCGCAACCTTGGGCTTTGGATCTTAAACTGATTATCTGAAGTCAGTTATAAACTGTGAGATGTCTGTAATTCAGGTATTCTTGGTTGCCATAGAAGGAGTCCAGAGTTGGTTGCAGTGATGTCCTGTCTATTGTCTAGTCTGTGGAGCTGATCTATGTCCTGCACATCTTTGGATGGCTGATGTCTCTTCCTTAGAATTCTGTGCTTAATTTCATCTTATCCTGACCAGGGTGATATGATTCCTGCTTCCCTGAAAGCAGTAGGAATTCTAAGCTCTGTGCTTACAGTCAGTCTTCACCTGTTGCACAGCCTCTCTGCCTCCTTTCAACCTGAAGAAAGAGGCTACCAAGTGCCCACTGTCAAGGTCAGGGGTGGGGCTCAGCTCCAGAATTTGGATTTAGAGGTAAGAGTTGGACAGTCTCAATATGTAAAGTTTCTAGCAACTTGGAGTGAATACCACTAATGGGCTTTATATGTTGAAAGCTTTTCCATCAGTGGCAGTTTAAATGTATAATTATTTTTGAAAATGGTAAAGTCTCAGCAATTAGTGCTCATTGTGAAAGCTGTTAATTTTATACATGAAAACAACTTTTAAGGGTTTCAACTGATTCAATAAACGGGGAAAAGATGAACAGATAATTTGAAAGTTGGGAAACTATGTTAGTTAAGGAATTTTTTTAAATAAGAGGTGTTTGCAAAAATTTAAGCTATAATACAGAGTAGTGGAATAGAGGTTGGGCTATATTATGATGGTTAGTTTGCAAAATTGCTTCATGAGTAATGGCTGTAATATAGAATTGAAAAAATCCTAAAAATTCCATTGATCTTTTATCAAACTCCATTTACAATATGAATCATGAGAAACATTTATGTGTAGTTTTCCACATCATGAGTTAGTAAATAAAATTTATTTGAGATCATTTGATAACTGGAAACTACATGATGGAAAATGCTGAATATAGTAAATAAATTCATGTAAATAATGCAGAATCAAGTATTTTAAATATTTGTGTGTGTTATGTTGTATTCCTATGTATGGGAATGTATGTAGTAGAAAAGTAAATATTACAATTCAACCCTAACTTTATTATTATTATTATTATTAATTAATTTATTTAATTTTTTATACCCACTTCCCAAGTAGCACCCTCCCATAGCCTCCCTCCCCCCACTAGATCCCTTATACTCTGTTGTCCCTGTTACTGTCTACTATGTTGTCGGCACCCCCAGCCATTCCCCACTACTTGCCCTTCTGGTGAATCTAGTCAGCCTATCGAGATGTCTTTGTTTTAGGAGGGTCAGCTGTTCCTCATCTAGTGGTAATCAGTTGTCAATATTCCTTTGGATAAGATTGGGGTCTGTTGTTCATTTTCCCATTTCTATGCTGGGTTACTATCTGTGAGTTCCTTTGGCCACCCTGGCCAAAAACTCAAAAGAAGGCATCACCTGTCTGGCATTGTTGCTTGTTATGTAGCCTTTAGCTATACCTATGGACTCTTATGAAATTATATTGGCCCCTTTAATCTTTGGTTATACTTTCCTTTTGGGTGTTTAAGGCCATGCAGTTGGTCCAGATAAATGGATTTATTTTTACTTTTAAGGTCATTTGAGGATCTGTTCCTCAGGAGTCACATGGGCTTGGGGGAGCTCCTGGCTCCTTTCTTTTACCAGTTCCGCCTATGTATAGATAAGTCAAAGGTCCTGCTTGACCATGGTTGGCTTCGCTTGGAAGCATGGAGGAAATGATACTTCTGTGTTGACCCTCCTCTTTGTAGACTGGAAACTGATTCAAGTCCATCTGGTGGCATCTCCTCGGCCTCCTTGATCTCAACCCTAACTTTTAATACATACCTGAGAGCAAGCAAAATCATACCCCAAAATATCAATATGCTAAATTCAAAAATAAAATGGTTCCTGAATTTGTGCAAACATTGATTTTAGTTGCTTTTTTATTTTAATTCAACTTTAATTATTTTACATATCCAAATTTATAAAAATATTAACTTATGTGGCTGAAGAGATGACCCAGGAGTTAAGAGCATTGGCTGCTCTTGCAGAGGACCCAAGCTTGAATCCCAGGGCCTACATGGCAGCTGAATAGCTAACTCAGTTCATACCAACGCTAAGGAGGAAGCAGCCAGGCAGCCAGGAAGCAGCCAGGCATGAGCTGCCCCAAGGACCAGTTCCAAGTGTCCTGCTTCCTCCACTGAGGTCTTGTCCCCTAAAGATGCTTTCATCTTCCTGAATGAGAACTACCATGTGGGGACCAAACATTCAAAGAGGAGCTTGTGAGGGACTTTACATTTTCATATCTTATCACATTAAATTGACAAAATAATTCAACACTTTCTCTTGTTAAATATAAGTTTTATATTAATTTTCAATTGCTTCTATAAGAAGCTATGTCCCATGATATCACAGAGCGGTCCAGCATATTCTCTATCATGTAGGTCAGACATTTGGACAAGCATGCTTCTTTATTCTGGGTTTTATAAGGCAGACTTCAAAGGATCAACAGCATGGCTGTACCCTTTCTGGTATCTGTAAAAAAGTTGCTTCTTGGTCATTCCAACTCCAGACAGATATAGATCTCATTTTCCTGTCAGCTGTAGGTCAATCAGGAACCATGTGTTGCTTCCAGAGACCAGGCATTCTTTGTCAAGGCTCTGTCACACTTAAGCCTCCCTCTACCTTATAGCCTCTGCTTCGTCTCCTACACATTTGTCTGTCGGTGGCTCTTTTTTTTTCAAGGACTCATGCACTGATACTGGCTTCATGTAGGTAAACAAGTATAAGGTCCTTGCCTTTATCTCGGATTATAATATTATTTCTATCCAAAAAGATACTTAAACAGTACCTAAGTTAAGGTTTGATTGAGTAACCGGGAAACATGAATTTCTGTATATGTGGTACAGGGGAACTTAGAATTCTGATTATCATGGATCTAGAAATAGAAAGAATTATATATATATATATAACATTTTGTCTAGTTTCATCTCAAATTTATTGTTTTTTTTTTCATCACAGCAGTTGCAAATGCTGATCCTTCATTCTTGATCCCTTTTCTTTCTTAAACAGCACACTGATTTGGCACACAGGCCCAAGTTTATGAACCCAAGATTTGAAATATTAGGTAGCTGCTCAAAATCTTAATGAACTTTATCCATATACTTAAATACCTAAAGCTTTTAGAAAAAGCAAAATATACATTAGAATAGTGTACACTACTTCAAAACATACAACCAAATATTTTAATATAAATTGATAACCTAACATTCCATATTGGTATAAACTAGATGATGTACATTATCCTTATAATAAACAGCTCTATACCAAAGGCAAGCAAAACTTGTAGATGTTATTATTTTTTTCCTGTATTTTTCACAGAGTGAAATGAGGCAAATTTATTTAAATACTACAAAATATTTCAGACATCAGAATTTGGCACTGTTTTAGTATCTTGTTTCAAACTAGCGGTATAAGTAACTTGGTGATGGATGGTGGTGATAAGTGGTGATCAGCCCACCGTGCCAGATCCTTGCTGAATCTAGCTGACAACTCTGTCCTGAGTAAAGAATCGAGACATTGTTTGAATTGCCTTATATGGAACTGCATGTTTATTTTTACCA
Source organism: Nannospalax galili (assembly GCF_000622305.1). Lineage (NCBI taxonomy): Eukaryota > Metazoa > Chordata > Mammalia > Rodentia > Spalacidae > Nannospalax > Nannospalax galili. Next base: position 4,551,920 of record NW_008357493.1, on the reverse strand, counting down.
GTCCAAATACCTGTTTTCAAATCTCAATTAAGAAACTGTCGAATGGTCACACAAATGCCACCTTCTGACTCCCTTTTAAAGACTTTGCTTTCTGCTCATGGGTACATTGTAAAGCTCAGGATAAAACTAGAAGTGGTTCCTGTCCACTGACTGTGAACTCTGTACCTCATATCTAAAACCCGGAATCTCTAACTAAAGCAGTCATTCTCTAGGTTCTGTAACAAAGCACAATGATTTTTCTGCTCCCTGTCCACTTCAAAAGTAAGAAAACAATATTATGGAGAAAAAAAGTAAAGGGGGAAAGTAACACAATGGAAAGAAACTTTTTCACTACCTTATGGGAAGGGTGAGTAGACATTTAGTGACAAGAAAAGAGAGGTGTGTAGGCGGGCTATCCTGGATATTGAAAATTAAAGAAGATAACTTGTTAAACTGTAGAGCAGAGTTAACTCATTCTCCAAAGCACAGACTGTATCAAAAGTCCTTCTCATAAGCACAAGTTAACAAGCCAGGTTGAGTATGTGTATCTGTACAAATGTTGCTGTGAAGCAAAATGTTGCCCAAGAAGAAGTAATCTACTACCTGAGAATTAGTACCTGAACCAACTGTATGAAGGACCCAAAGCAGCCGGGAACAGCATGCAATGATAAACGAGTCCCTGAAACTAATGGAGTCCTTGCTCTAAGAAACTCAGTGTTCCGTCAAAGAAGATTTCAAAGCATAAAGATCTGAAACTGTGCAGAAAATCTCCTCTGTGGCCTGTAAGTGACTGAAATTCCATCTCTTGGGCAGATTTGTGTTGTGCTAGAGTGTACAGTGTCATCCTAGGACCATAGTATTTATAAATGGACTTATAGGAAAATGCATGACATGCAGGCCTTGAATGTAGCTCAGTGTTAGAGCACTCACTTAGTTTAACCAAGTCATTGTCTTCTATCTGCAGCATAAAGAAGAAAGAGGAGAGAGGAGGGGAATAATTAGAGGAGCAGGAGGAGGGGGGAAAAGGAGGAGGAGGAGGAAAAGGTGGGGGAGGAAGAGGAGGAAAGAAGAGGAGGAAGGGGAAATTGATCAGTTCCTTGAAGGAAGAAAAGTATGTGAATGAGGCTCTCTGGAGTGCACAGAGACATCTACCACTGTTAAATATTTTGCTGAAGGCCACCCCGGCCCTGTCATTCACAATGACCATTCTGTCGTTTTGGAATCTGCAGAACCCTGATTTACACTGACAGGCAGATTTAGAATATTATTCTTGACACTTCATTTCAAATTGATAAAATAAATAAATGAAATGCATCTTCAGCTTTCCTAAACATCAGACATAAATAGGTAATATTATTTATTTGAAAATAAAATTTGAACAACATTCATTGAATATCGTTCAATGATATACTTCATCATTTATAGCAGTAATTTCATCCAATTTCCAGGTTCTGTCTTTTACTTTGGAGGAATAAAATTCTGTTTTATGTCTTTATATAGTCTTCAATAGGACAATTCAAAAATAAAAGTGCATCTTTAACTTTAAATTTCTCTACTTTTGGCCAGCAACAGAACTTTCCCCCCATTTCAATGTAACTTTTATATGGGCATGTGCAATAAAAAGCTAATAAACTTAATAAATGGCTCAATTGCATCAGTGCACCTGTGTGTTACCTTCATCCTCATTATCCGTTTCTTCAGACATTGTCCATTACACCTTCTTACTAACAGAACCCTATTGTAAGTCTAAGAAATAGTGCAATAAAAGTAAATAATCTGAGAAAAAATAAAGTGCAAACTGAAAATAGATGTGAAGTAAATTCATGCACATTTTCATCCCTTTGCTAAGTACATGTGTGCTGTCATTTTTTCTGCTCCCTTTAAGTCTCCCGCAGGAATATGACCCAAATCCGCATTTCTTATGAGCTCTGTTCAGATGTATATTAGAGAGGCTCAATGCCAGAAGTCATTTCCTCAATAGAACTGCTGGAAATAGTTTCAGAAAATGGTGTGTCCATGGACATATGCATGCATACACTTGTCACGTCTGGAGCAACCTCTAAGTATGTTTAGAGGTTCTCAACAAAACAGAAAACTAGGGCTTTATATTGCAGCAATAGAAGCATAAGGCAGCTGTTTTCTTCCTGATATGAACATATGAACAAACAATTTTACTGAAATGCATGCATTTCCTTATGAATAAAATATTTCCAAACAGATATGCATGTGTGAGCTATTTTGTATGTGCTGGAAGGTGAGAATTTTATCTGATAGTTAGCACCAAATAGCAAATTATATTTAGGCAAGATTAGAAGAATAAACTTAACTCTTCAACTTGTACTAGTTTAAGAACATCTTAGGTCCTTTTAGCTAAATACCATTTTTAAACAAGATGTGCCTTCTAATTCGTAGATGCATCACTGTGTCTTTAATCACTCTTCTCCATGGCTCCCACTGGCAGCAGAATGATAGTATAGTTACAAATGCTTTGACAGTTCACAGCTGTCCATCACACACTATCACCAAGAGCCGCTAAGGAGTCTGAGACGTGCACAGAAATGCAGAGGCGACCCCATACCAAAAGCTACTTTAAGGAGGCTCAAATTTGTTCTTTGTTTACTATTTGTTTTGTTTCTGAAATAATGAATTAACTGAATTTATGGACTTATTTCATGAAAATCATGTGCAGATCTCCAGTAGCTTTAGATTATGCATGAGTACATGTTTATAGCACATGAAAATTACATATGTGCACACATGGTATAGGTTAACATTGCTACTGCAAATAGTAATATATAAGTATATGTATATATATATATGACTAACAAAAATATCGTGCATTTATTTCTTATTCTTTTTACTAAAGTCATAGCATTAGAAAACCAGATAACCTCTGGAAACCATCACAAAACAGAGACAGTAGCTAAGAGTTTATGGATAGAGAATGGTTAATGAGGAATCAAATAAGCACTATATAGAGATGTTTCAACATAAGTAAATACTATTGAACTCAGGTTTTCAGGTGAAGATTTCTGTGCTTAGAAGAACTGAATAACTTAAGCAACTTTGGAATGCAGTAGGTAGTGGGCACAGAACAGGGACCCACCTCTGGTACCCACATCTTTGACGTTTACCGCTGTAGCACTCAGTACCTTGGTCTTCTCAGTAATGGAGAATTTGCATGCTTCTTAAGTGAACGTTTTCATTGTGTGATTTATTGACCACTGAGTTTTGGCCTTCTTGGCTCAACTTTCCTTCTTAGGTTTGTTTTCCTGTATTTCAGTTCCTCTTCCAACTGTGAACTTAGAAGCCAGCCTTGGGGAGAGCAGCAGCTATATTACATGGAATTCAGCGTCTAAATGGCAACCTCATAAACGTTCATAAATACTTCCTATTTTTAGGAAATGCAAACTAGTAGAACATAATTAATGATTCATTAGTGAAGTGCTATGCATAATATGTTTATAGAATGTTACCTGACCTGAGAACAGTGTTTGGATCAAATTATCTACCAACATTTTACTTAAGGACTCGAAAATGAATGTTGTAAAAGCAGCTTTCATCAAAATGCCTAGAAAATTTGTGCTCAGTGCTATTAAATATTTGAAATAACAAACATGTAATAATCAGCATCTATAAATTCATTATTTTACTTTAGCATTTTGAATAAATACATTTTTTATTTAAATACTTTTTTCAAATATACAAAACTACAGGATAGTAAAAAAAATCAACATTATACTTGGCTTCTATTACTTTAGTCATAGACAAACAAGTATAATGAACTAAAATAAATTGTATGTTAAACTGTACATGAAATACTTTATATTTATTCTTTTGGGGTTAATTTTTAGACTTAATTTTATTTTTATTTATGTACATGAGTCTCTGTGTGAATATATGTCACATAGTTGAGGATGTGCACAGGATCCAGAAGAGGGGTTCATATCCCCAAGAACTGGAGCCACAGGGAGTTATATGCTGCCTGATATGGGTGCTCTGGACTGAATTCAGCTCTGGTTTTCTGCAAGAGCAGGAAGAATTCTTAACTGCTAAACCATCTCTCCTGCCTCTCTAATGAATTAGAGGGGCAGGAGAGATGGTTTAGAGGTTAAGAGCACTGACTGCTCTTGCAGAAAACCTGTTTTCAAATCCCAGCACCCACATGGTAGCTTAACAACCTTTCCTAACTCCGGTTCCAGGGGATCTGATGCCCTCTTCTGACCTCTGTGGGCATTGCATGACAAGGATGAATTTACATTCAGGCAATATACTCACACACATAAAATTAAAAACAATAAAATATTAAAGATAATAATTAGGAATCGCAACTTTTAATGTACTTTGAATATAGAAAATATAAGACAATTATACATAATTGTTCCTTGATAATATTAAAAAAAATAAATAAATGGATCGTTCAAAAGGCGAAGCCTTAAATAGATCCTACACCACTAATTCCTCTCTGTATAGTGCAATCTTCTACCCTCTTGACAAGCTAGACCTCCCAACACCTAGCTCAAACTGTTGACTACATTAACTCTTAATAAATATTTATGGGAATGAAACAATCCCAGAATTGCTCCATGTTGTGTGTGTAACAGTGTTGGAAAGAACACTGTGAAATGTTCCCCATGAAGACTGACTCGCAAACCTAGTTCCTTAACTTCATGCCTTTGTCACATGTGCTAGGCCAGATTGTCATGATGGAGGTAAAGTGTTACTTCACTTGGTCAGTTTAAATTCCACAATAAAGTGACCAATTCATCTTTATACATTGATTCTAAAACCGAAGAGATTAGATATTCCATGTGTAATGGGAATTTCTGGTGCCCATGCTCTGAGTCCAGTAAACTCTAGCATCAATGTCCCCATGCAAGCATCACACAGGACCACAAGATAGATGACCTTGTTCATATTTCCTGCTTTGAGCTGACACAGAAAGGTAAACAGTCATTCACACAGAGTGTCTGAGGTGACTAAGAGGCTAAACATGACAGCAGCATCAACACTTCAAGTGGACATCATTTTTCTCCTTGATGAGTCCTGTGTTCACTGCGTGTGGAAACTCTTGGCTCCCTGAGTTTCTCTGTAGGCTTCATATCCTCCATTTGTATTGCACTCCTCCCTGCCCAAATCCACTCCCCACCAATAATAAAATCTTGCAACTTTTCAATTCTATTAATTTATTTCTCTTCATGTCCTTCCAAAGAGCTTCATTTGCTATATTTTATTATGTTGAGTATCTGACAGTCCAAATGTGACTGTGCTTTAGTAAAACCCATGTTTTTAACACAGGACATTCTGAAGTCCTGAATGGAACACAGAAATGTCAGTCTTCCTTCATCTGCCATACAAAGCATAAAAAGGAAATGATAAAAATGAAAGAGAATGAACACTAAAACAAAAATAATTTATTTTACCATTACTGTGAATCCTATTTCATTTTTTAATTCTGTAATGCCCAGTAATTAGAGATCTGTTCTCACTACTATAAAATACCTTGAAATGTTTTTGTGAAGACTTAAAGCGTCCATTTCAATGGTGGACACAGACATGTTAAAAAAGACTGAGTCAATTTTTTATTAAGATACGCATAAGGTAATATCTTTATAACAATATCTTTATACATTCTTACTAATAATATCCTTATAATCTTTACATTTTATAAATGCTACTTTAATTACTATGGGAAGGTGAAGGGCGGATTGCAGAAAATAAATATGCTGCATGGTGGTTGAGACAGAAGAAAGCCTTAAAGAGGGCAGATTTAAAAGTGAGTAGCACTTGGAATGATACACTGTGTGATGCTCAGTGGCTGGGTTAGTCTGCACAGCCAAGGGTGTCTCATCTAAGAGGGCTTTCAAGCAGCTCCTCAGCCACACTTAACTCATTCTTCTCTGAGCACACACTCCCTTTTGTGCGATGCAGCTGCCTCAGGCTTCACAGTCTTCTAAGAGTCATTCCTTTGTGCTGCCCAGTTCCTCAACTCACCTGTCTCCTTTGCATTTTGCCAAAAGCAGTAAGGAAGACCAAACCTAGCCTCCAATACTTTCTTTAGTAATCTCCTCTGATAAATATTTAAATCTTCCACAAAACATTACATTATTCAGCCAAAGTTTCTGACATTTCATATTAAGGATAACCATTTCTCCAGTTTCCAATAACTCATTCCCATTTCTGAGACCACACCAAAATAGCCTTCAGAATCTTTAATTATATCCAAATATTTTTTACAGCCACTTGTATTTTTTAATAACATGAATCTCAAAGCACTTCAGTATCCATGTATTGACTAGCTCCGAAATCTGCTCATTTTTAACTTTTTATTTCTATAGAATCCCATTTCTCAGTATCCAATCCTCAATCGGTTTGCTTGGATTATCATAACAAAACAGTTTCAGTACATATCCATCAATTCCCTGGGCATTGCCTCAAAAATAAAGTTTCTTTCTCAGAAAACCATGAACTCATACATAGAGGAAAAACTGGGATATAGGAACATCTTTCCCTGAATCTCATGACAGTGGTTCTAGACTGATTCTTACACTAACAGAGGACAATATGTTCCTTTGGTTTTAAATGAAAGCTGACAATATCATGGTACCATGTTGATCTTTGTGTACACACACTAATTTCTCACTGAGATAAAAGACTTTTGCTCTAGCAAAAATTTCCCTGAAATATGGGCCTCAGTTAACCACTTCGGTCGTGTGCAAACACATTTGAGTAAGGTCAGTGAGAGTTGGTTGAGGTCTAAGCACAGTTATTGCTTTTAATAAAAACAATCGCAGGTTTCACTTTATTGAATGTCCATCTGTGAAACAGTCTCTTAATAGAAACTTTGACAAAAAGCATACCAAAAAATTCACCTATAAATGTAGTATTTCAACATTTTAGACACTTGATTAAAATATTACTAAAAATTATTCATTAGCTAATTAACAATGAAAATACTTTATAAAATTATGTAAATCAATCTCTGAGATTATAAAATTTGTTTATTATGTATTATTTCATCCTCTTTAAGTATCTTAGAAAAAAAATAACAACCTCTATAGAACTGAGGTTTTTAATCTATTATCTATAGATAGTACAGTCCTTCCCATTCTCTTCTGCACAGACAGGATATGGATGGCCATGTGGAAATAATTCACATTCTTGTGCTTTTCTTTTATGAAAATATTTTATTGATATTTAGAAAATTTCATACACTGTGTTTTGGTCATATGCAGACACCCCCATTTCATCTGAGATCACTCATGCATCCTACTCCTACTTCATGTCCTCTGTATTTTAAGGCCTATAGAGTTCAATTTGTTTTCCCCAAGTGCTCTTGGGTGTGGGTTTGTATTAATTACATTTCTGTTGCTGTGATAAGACACTGTGACCAAGGGAACTTAAAGGAAGGAGAGTTTATTTAAGCTTACTGTCCCAGATTTCAGAAGGATTAGAGTCCATCACGGTGGGGAGGCATGGTGAAGTGGCTAAGCAGGAACAGAAAATTCACATCTTTAAGCAGGCACAGGAAGCAGAGAGGGACAGTGATGTGCTTCCTCCAGCATAGTGACACCTTCTAAGACCTCTCAAAACAGTACCACCAACTGGGGATAAAATGTCCAAATACTTGGAGCTTATGGGGGCCATTCACGTTCAATCCACCACAGGATTCATTCCCTGGAGACTGGCCCACCTACAAGGTATCACATCCTTAACAAACACTGACTTTCCCTCTCCCTGAAACTATAAGTTGCCAATAGTGCCTCAGCTAGGGATGGGGCTTTGCATGTACTTTCATCCTCTATCCTGAGATCTTGTCTGGCTTGAGCTTGTGCAGGTGTCATGCATGCTGTCACAATTGATGTGGACTGATGTGTGAAACTGCCCTGTTGTGCTTGGAAAACACAGTTTCTTATTGTCATCTACCACTTCTGACTCTCACGGTCTTTTGAGACTTTCCTCTGTGATGCTCCCTGACCCTGTGGGGAAGGGATGTGTAGTTAGTTTGCTGAGGATTTTCAGGCATTCTCCAACTACATATGTTTTCTTTCTCATGTCATTCTATATTCTAATACTTATTTTAAAGCCATTTAAAAAATCAAACTTATGGAGGACACTAAAAGTGTGTTTTAATGTTCTCATCAATCGAACATAATTCTCCATTGAAATATTTAGCTTGTTTTTTCTTGCACCAGATTATTGTGCATTCTAGACCAACACTCTGTCACCAAGCTTCACACCCTAGACTGAAGCATCCAAATTTCAAGTAAAAACTACTTTTTAACTAAAAGCTATCAAAACTAATATTCAAAGAGCTAACATGAAAAGTTTGTGTTCAAATTTTATATATTGTTCCACAAAGACTTTGATGTGATTTTTAAAGCTTTGAAAAAGTATGACTTTCTTAGAAGAAAACTTGAAATAGGAGTTATACCAACATACATCAGTATTTTTTGTGCTTTGAATCTTGAAAAGTTCCTTTTGAAAGGGATGTATCCTTGCTCTAGAAATTGTTACTGAATATGTTATAGCTGTAATGAAATCCTTCTCCTAGAACTAATAATAAATAAAATATGTTTTTTTAAAAGTTCTATTTTTCTCTTCTTTGTTATGTTGAGGTCACCTGGATTTTGAAGGCTATACTCAGCTCTCTTGCTTTGATTTGATATATCAGGTTTCAATATATTCAAATGGATTTTCATTTTTCTTTTACAGAGTAGCTGTATTCAGGTTCTCCAGTGAAACAGAACAAATTATATACGTGTGTGTGTGTAATATTACAGCAATTATTAGTTGATTCAATAATTAGCCTAGTCCTATAGATTGGATACCTTCAAGCTGAACATAAAATTTTAGCTTTCTTCTAAGAGTCTAGAACCGTTAGAACAAGAGGCCAGTGGGCATCCTTAGATTGAGACTGAGGGCCAAGAAGCTCCCTCTAGAGCCATTGGTGGAAATCCAGAGCCATTGGTAGAAATTTAAGTTCAAAGACTGAAAAGCATGGAGCCCAATGTCCACAGCAACATTAGTGACAAGAGACAGCCCGGAATGGAGCACATAAGCCAGCATTGTTCTGACCTCTGTGTTTTCTTTCCCTCTCTGCCCCCCAACGTACCAGCTGCTGCCACCCAACTTTATGTCAGATCTCTCCTGAAGGTTCACGGACCCAAGCACAACACTGTCTCTGGAAACCCCTTCCAAGGATGCCCAGAAGCATGTTTTTCCAATTCTCTAGGCATCCCTCACTCAAGTTAACCACCTGAATTGACCAGCACCTGCTCATCGTACAGTTTTTTAAATTCTGTTTTTAATCTTCAGTTGTTGTGACTCGGTCTGTCGTGACTCTGGGAATCATAGCGGCAACTTATTTATCTGTCAGTGTTTTCAATTTGCAGTTATTCTGTAAGCATTTATCAAAATAGAAACCCTCTTCAAATGTTTGCTTATTGAATAACTGAGATAAACTGACAGAACATAATACATGTATAACATTGTTTTTTTTCTGCTTCATAATAATGAATACATTAGACTTGTGTAGCTTAAATCACAATAGTTTGTTGTATCATAATATATTTACATAAATACCAGTGTTCTTAGAAATCCTCATAGATTCAAAATCACAGAAGCAGTGTAGAGTACATGTAATGTAAAATGTCAGCAAGCAGGCAAAGCTGTGCCAAAACCCCATTACTGTTATCAATTGAAAAGCATAGTCTTTTTCATTTTGAAAAGAAATTATGATGATTCATCACACACATGTGTTGCACAAGATCAAGCCAGCCTCAGTCCCAGCATGGACAGAGGAGAGGCTCATGAAGTCTCCCCTCTGGCTGAGAAGCTTTTATCCCTGCTGGCTTCTGGGGGATTGAGAGTAAGATTTTGTTTACAGAATGCATCACGTGAAAGGCTACCTGTGTTCCAGTAGATTTTCCAACACCCGTGCACATATGGGGAACACTAAGTGTACTAACTGGCTTTCAAAGAGAGAGAGAGAGTAAGAGAGCACATAAAGTTGAGCTAGTAAAGTGGTGTGATAGGGAGGAGATGGAAGGGACTTTGAGCAAAGCTTTATGTATGTACGTATGAAATTCTCAATAAAAAAGAGTGATTCAGGGACTGGAGAGATGGCTCAATGATTAAGAACACTGGTTGCTCTTGCAGAGGACCCACGTTCAATTCCCAGCATCCACATGTCAGTTAACAACAGTCTATAACTCCAGCTCCAGGGGAATCCAATGTTCCTTTCTGACCTCCATGGGCATTTCATGACATAGGTGCACTTACATACATGCAGGTAATGTACTCATACATACAAAATAAAAATAATTTAAAATTTAAAAAGTGTTTTGAACTGGATTCACAGTTTTTGAGTGGTGAACTCTCCTCTCTATGTGTATCTCTGTCTCTGTCTGTTTGTCTCTTTCCTTTCTTTTCTCTGTCAAGTTTATGTAGTAGCTCAAAATAAAAAGCAAGCAAGCAAGCAAGCAAGCAAACAAACAAACAAGAAAACAGTTGAAGACCTGCATGGCTCCCTATATCTTTGTGACCTGATGTCCATGAGACCCTGCAACACAATACGAACTGACCATTTAGTGATTCTGTCTCATCCAAAAATGTGAATTAATAAAATTAGATTTTGTCAAAGCCAAATACTCTCATGTTAATATATTTGCTCATTGAGTTACATTTTTAATGTTTTATGTCATTGTTCTAAGTACTTAAGGACATTGTGGCTAAAATGTTACTAGTAAGTGCATAGAAGGCCACTGTACTGTTCTTCATGTCTCTATACCTGGCCACAAAACTATCCCTGTTAGACTGAAGCTGAAATATTGTGAGGCTAGTCAGCTGGAAAAAGCTTCCAACAGCAAATAACTTTTATGAAAGAAGGAAAATGATATTCTCTAATATTTCTTAAAATTTTACCCTATATCTGTAAAAATTTTCCTAGCCCTACTGGAGCTAAAAAAATAACTAAAATGTTTTATATTTCATATTGTTTTCTGCACTATATCACTAATTCTGTCCCTCATACTCGAAGTTAGTTTGTAATGGTGTTTGTATCAATGTTGCTGGAAGCATTCATTCATTTTTATGGCTATTTGCATTTGGCTTTCATCCTCTGAAGCACAACACGACAGGTCTGTGAAACAGAGTTCCGTGTTAAAAGCACAACCCCCTGCAATGTGCAAAGGCATCAACATTAAAGCACACAGGGCAAGCACCGAAAACTTACAGAGAGATATGCTTGGAGCGTAACCAAGTCAATAACTTTTAAAATATACTTCTAAACATTTGTTAAAGTCATAATGTGGGCAAATATGCACATCCTTGAAACAGACTAATGCTTTGCATTTACTAGATGTACAGGGTGATCAAAGGCTTTGTCATAAACTTTCCCAATATTGTTTGAAGCCCTTATGTGAGGTAGAGGTCTGGCTTCTCTTTTCTTTTTCTAAGGACATAAAAATCACATGCAGAAACAATGACCTATATTAGTAGCATATTTAAAATCTTAACCAGTGCTTCCCAACATTAAATTTTACATTTAAGACTTTGATACAAACCATTTTTAAGATGTTGAAAGAACTGTCTTACTTTATGAATGCAGCTTGCCAACATTTATTGCACACCTACACAGTGTAAAACATTATACAGATATAAAGCCTTCCAGAATGTTAACCACACTACTTATTTTCCACTGTGCTGTGGCAAATTCTTCATTTTCCTCTCATGTTATGAATGTGATTAATAAACATCTTTATTTTGCCTCTCAAGGTGCATCAGGTTTAACTGAGTTGAGAGCTGATTCTGAATGTCCACACATTCTTCCACCACTGCCTGCTGGAAAGAATAAAATTTTAGGTCACACCTGAGAGCCTTGTGATCACATGTTCAGGGTAAGAACTTCTGATATTTAAGTATCGTATTTTAGCTGATATGCTTGAAATAATTTTTCTACATATTTAGTTAAGGAGATATCGTTCAGTTTTTCCCATTTGTAGAAACAAAAAAGCTTGTTTTTTTCAGAAAACCCATATGTTTGAGGTAATTGCAAATATAAGATGCTTATTGGTGATATTTCTCCCTCCAGTGCTAGTCACACAATAAAATCATAATCTATATTTACTGATTCTATCACAATTTATTATTAAATGTACATGCTTATGATGTGTTCTTTTGAAATAAGGTTGTAAGTATTCCTTGTATTTAGCATCAATTCCCTCTGATCCATCATCTTTACAGAAGATGAAAAATCAGGAATGGAGGTTCTAAGACAAAGGAAGCCTAAAATTCCTTCACTCCACTTCATATTCTCCTCATCAAAGAAGGACTTACATACAAAATGCAGGCAGGGGAGTCGAGCTCCTGTGAGGAACACGGTTATAAACCAATATGCGTAAGCCAGCAGAACTTTTCAGATACTTTTGCTGAAAAAATAAGGACTTGTTGTATTTTTGGACAAAGAGGACCTGTGGAATAAAGAGAGAGGGAAGTGAGAGACTTAGGTAGAGTTTTCTGTGCAAACATGGAACCTCAGACCATGTATAACAAATGGCATTTTGCCTGAGAAAGAAAAAAAAAATTGTCAGCCCAATGTGAATAGTTCAGAAGTGTTCATTGAATTGTCACAAATATTTCAATAAAGTCTAGTAAGCCTTCCTATATCTAATTGAATTTTTTTGGGGGGGAAGGAACATCTAGCAGAAGTCTTGAGCAGTTGTTGAACTGCTCCACAGTAGGGGAGTGTGTCATTGCTGAGAAATGAAAGTCATATTATGTGCCGGCTTTTCTTCTGTTGCATTTCTTTGCCAGCTACAGAGATGCGTCAGAGGCCGTTATTCTGCAAATTGTACTTCCCTCCTGATTGCTAACCTCTTATTGACAGTAATCAGAACTTGATGGAGGGACCCCTGCAAGTGTTACCCTCTAGTGGTGCTAGTGTGAGACAGTGTGCCACAGTTTAGTATTACATCCTATAGGATGATCCATCATCAAGTAATATTTAGGAGAATCCTTAGTCTTTCAACAGAAATGTAATTATCACTCCTCTAACAATATTTCCAGATGGCACAGTGGGTGAGGTATGGGCTAAAAATAGAAGACTGGGTGAAACCAGTATATTCAGAGCAAAATGTGAAATTGAGTAAAACGATGTGCAATAGTGCAAAACTGCTTCAAAACTAGCATAAGATTCAACATAGTTTCAACCAAGTACAAGGAACCATGGTTCATGTTGTAGCAAAAGGAAAAGTTCAAATAATTCTTCCAGAGTTATTTCTAATGGGCAGAGTTGCAGGAAAATTCATTACTTATTTTCCATTGTAAATGTTAGTCTGGAGTACATAATTTAGAGGAAGAACCGCCTTGCAGAAAACATCTAATGATTGACATTGGATTATTATAATAAACTATTATTTTCTCTAATTTTGATTTACCAAAAGTTCAAACTCAAAGAATTTTGCTTTAAAAATACTTATTTTTACTGTTAAATAATAGCTGATATTTTTCATTCCACCAGATGATACTAACATCTTCATTTAATGAACAGTGTGGAATGATTTCTGAATTACCATAATACAGGGTATCACTTTCCTAAAATTTCTTGCATCTCAGTTACTACAGTGTTTCAAGTTTAGTCATGCATAACGACACCAACAAGATGCAACGAGCACGATGTTCACCTCAGAATGAGCATGGGAATGTTCCTTCCTGCTCAGTTCTTTAGAAGAATTTTAGAAGTGTTAATAATAGTTCTTGATCGTGAACTTCAAGGAACTACAAAACAGAGCAAAGTAAGTTCAAACCCAGTAAAAGGAAGGACATTCCAAAGATCAGAATAACATTTAAAAATAGTGATCAAAAAGCATTAGAAACATCAGCAAAAATTGATTCTTATAAAAAAGATTGACAGATTATTTGATAGGCTAACAAGAGAAAATATTATAGTCAACAACCCAGAGTTATCCAAGATGTTAAAGGAGATCTTGAGCAACTAATTACTAACAAGTTGGATATAAAATAAAACATTCAAACAACCAAGAGTGAATCAAGCTTAAAAAGAAAATATGAACAGATTAATAAAGACTAATAAGATTAAATAGTTTATCGGGTGTCTCCCATCAAAGAGAAACACTGATGGTTTTATTCTGTTTTCTTGAGGCTAAGGAAGAGAGGGATGAAGGAACTTTGTGGGGGGTGATCGGCAGGGACTTCCTCTCCCTGCTCCTAGACACATGGTCAGCACTGCCTCTCAACAGAAAAACTACAGAGACAGAAGGACAGAAGGTAAGCACAGCTTACCTCTGTGTCCAAAAGATACATTAAACACTATTCCCTAAAATTTCAATTAAAAAAGCTGTTAATCCATTTGATTTAAACATTCTACAATGTATTTAGTCAAATAAGCAGAGACAGCAAGACACCAGGTGTACCATGAGTCCACACAGCTTGGTCCTTTTCAATTTAAAATGTGTTTTAAAAGAAGCTTGTTAGGACTTTCTTCTTCTTTTATTTAAGCTAAAATGCTTCTCAAAGATGTTTTGTAATGTATACACATAGTCTCTGTGAATACAGAAGAACTTAGGGCATAAAACAAAACAAGAAAATATTGAATAACTCTATTTTCACATAGGATTCTGTGTTCTCTACTCCTTGGACATATGTTACGCAATATCTTTATTACACAATGTTATTGCCCAGTGCCACACATCTTCTATTGTATAATATATTCATGGGTTATCTTCAAGACTTACCCATTACTTCTGTTAATTTAGAGTTTAAAAAATGGAAAAGTAAATAATGAAATTTGCAGGTAAATGGATGGATCTAGAAAATGTTATACTAAGTGAAGCAACACAGACTCAGAAAAACAAATGATGTATGTTCTCCCACATATGTGGCTCCTAGCACCAAATCCTTCTAAATTCCAGGTCTGTTTAATAAGAAGATGCTATTCAGCAGTCCCTTCTGTGTAAAATAACTACCATCATCACGACTTTGACTGAGACTGATCACTAAACATAGTCACAATTGTGCTTGTTGACGGTTGTGCTCATTCATTAAAGGAGTGCCAAGCTGGGTCACTGGACCTTCCACCTGAGTATCCAGCCACTCTTCCCAGCCAACTAGTCCAGCCTTGGAAGACAAAAGAAAAATGAGGAAGAACCCAATAGAAGGATGCTTTTGGAAGCCCTTGTCAAGAAACTCCAAAGGATTCTCATATGAACATTTAAAAATTGCCCTGTTCTTTTCTCTAGTTCCCTGTCTAGAACTTGTAATGCCAATTACTCTTGTCTTTACTTCTCCTTCACATCTCCTATTTATGATTCAAGGACTTTCTTTTCCCCTTAGAGACAAGAGTTATGCAATTTGGGAGTCTTTTAGATAGACCCACTGAAGGAGTACTCCAATTGCCTCACCCTGCATCTCTGTTCAGCATGGAAGAAGCCAGAGAGGTCTGTGTCCCTATTCCCTATTTGTAATTTTGGTAACCCCTTCAGAGGATGTCGTGATAAGAATAGGAGGTAAGAATTGGCTAGGCAGCTAAGGTAAAAAGACCCCAAAGAAATGTAGCCAGTTTCTTGGCTAAACATCAAAATGTCCTTGGGCCTGTTAGCAACATATTCTGTTCCAAAGGCCAAAAATGTCAAAAGTATTTGGGAGCTTGTATCTAATCCTTGAGAGATTTTAGGGTTACCTCTTTGTCTGGGAGGGAATGTTGGAGGGGAGGGAGTGTGCATGGATTTGATCAAAACCCCTTATATGCATGTATGAAATTCTCAATAAAGTTTTTGTAATAGTTAAAAAAAAATAAAAGGAAAAGTAGAGAGGTAGATTAATTTACTTGGAGTCATATTACTGTTGACTTGGGAAGCTGGACTGAGATGGCAGAGATGTATCCAGGGCTAAGGTGTTGTTTTGCTGATGAGGTCTTAGGCTGATGACTTTGGTAGATAACAGCAACAAATAGGTGTGTTAATTAGTACAACCTTTTGCTAAAGTTGTATAATCTTGACAATGTTTTGACTTTCTTATTGACCTTTTCCTACTTAGTGCATCATTCTAGAAAAATATAGTAGCGTACTGCAGGACAATCCATGGTTGCAGGTACCTGTGACAATGACTATTCTCACCCACTAAAAAGCCACTAAGTTTATTTTAGGAGGAACCTTTGACAACCAGTCAAATAAATTAGTTATTTTTATTTTGGGAACTGGTTTTTGATCTCTTCAAATTTTTCCACTGTGTATTTTCAAAGGAAACAAACAAAGACCTGAGACAAGCTTAATTTCACCAAATTTACTTGAACAAGAAAAAAGTATTAGAAACAGGGAGAATTCCATAACAAAAGAGGCTGGGACTTCCCACTCCACAATCTGAGCAGGTGGCACTGATAGTCAGAGACCAGAAAGCATCACAGAGAAACAGTGGGATTAACTGTATCCTAAACTGATGTGTAAACAAACTGTAACATAACCTTATTAATCACAAAGTACCTGAGTCTCACCCAATCCCAAGAGTCAAGCTTAAGCCAACAGCAGGCTGACAACTTGACATAACTAGAAGAGGCAATCCCTCCAGCTAATCACACTGTTTCTTTATGTATGGAGGCCACTCTGAATCAAATTTTATCACCAAAGTAAAGAAAAATGTTTACTCCAAATTAATTTCAGTTTAGTAAAGTAGATGTCCTGGGGGTTGGAGAGATGTCTCAGCCATTAAGAACACTAACTGTTCTTGCAGAAGACCCAGTTTCGAATCCCAGAACTCATATGGCAGCTAACAACTGTCCTTAACTCCAGTTCTAAGGTGTCTGACAGCCTCTTCTGTCCTCCTTGGGCACTGCACGACAAGGGTGCACTTATCTACATTCAGGCAATACACATATACCCATAAAATAAAAATAATAAAATATTAAAAAATAAAAATAAAGCATTCTCATGTTTATACTTGACAGCAGTTTGAGGGCCATTCTTGTGCATGACTACCTTCATAATGTTGTTTTAGTCATAATAAATAGGAAGAACTGTCATGTTTGTTTTCTTAGTATGCTTCCCCAAATCTGAAAAACTCCTTTGTCTAAAGTATTGGTAATTAACTTTAGCCACCATATATAAAGGAAGAGGTTAATAGCATATAACATTTTGATGTTGGTTTAAACAAATCTATTGATAATAATAAATAAGAGAGGTGTTTAACTTACCCACAGATTCATACATGAGTAACTGCCTTATTCCATTCAACAACTTATGAATGAATAAATTTATATTCAGAAAGAACAAACCCAAGGTAGTGGGTATACACCCACCCCCCTTCCAATTCTTAGCAGTTACAAAAAAGAAAGGAAGGGAAGGAGGGAGGAAGGGAGACAGAGAGGGAGGGAGAAACTTTATATTACCAAGAATTAAATTTGAGGTTCTGCAGTCTGAGAGTTTTATGTCTGGATAAAGTTATGCCTCTCTTTGGATATTCAAAATTTCATTCCAGGTGTGAATAACCTCAGAATAGGGTGACTTTCTGCAAAGTACATTAGTTCTAAATTACTAATAAAAAACAGATTTTATTTAAGGGCAAAGTGAGTGTGGGAATTGGAATTCCTGTCCTCCCATTACTGTTCACTCAGGGACACTGCGTTAGGTAGCAGTGAATTGTGAAGGAATGTGGAAAAGCCAGTAGTCCCAACATCTGACAGCATAGTCTGCTGGAAGTGTGAACTGCAATTCCCAACAGACTTGGAGTCGGAATGTGCGCCTGCTTGACCTAATCCCATAGTGCAATGGAGGAAAGGCCATTTTATATCATTTTGCTATTTCCTCTAGGTTGTCTATCCACTGTTGTTAATTTGCCACATGAGGTGTACAAAGTTGGATTTCATTAATAGCATCCTAAGACAAAACGATAATGAGAAAATATGATGACTTTTCACCCCCTCCCCTCTGTCCTACTTTCCTTTTCTATTAATCCCCTGCTATGAATATATTGAAGCAGAGGAATGTAATGCTGTATTTTAACTGTGTTTTAGGAAACTCTCGTGAAAACCAAGTATATTCCTAGTACTTCCAGTCCTTGCTCAGGCCCCACTGTTTCTCTAGCCCCATCAACCAATTCTGTATTTGTAACTGTTTATGACATCAGGTCTTCTGGGCTTTTCAAAATATTGTTCTTTTTGCTCTGGTCATATTAATTAAATGTGCCCTTTTTTTTCTAATCTGTTTTGAAACTCATTTTTCCCTTTGTTGGTGTGTGTGTGTATTTTTGTTTGTTTGTTTGTTTTTTGGTCTTTTTGAGACAGGGTTTCCCTGTAGCCCCAGCTGTTCTGGAACTCACTATGTAGACCAGGCTGGCCTTGAGCTCACAGAGATCTGCTTGCCTCTGCCTCCTAAGTGCTGAGATTAAAAGCATGCACCACCATGCCCAGTCTTACTTGTTTGTTTTTTTTATTTTTTGCCTTTGCTTATTAGTTTTGGTTTCTTTTGTTTTGTTTTATTTTGTTTCAGACAGGACTTGCTATATAGCCCTGGCTGCCTGGGCATTCACTATGCAGTCCTAAGTCACTATGGAACTTCCTGTAATCCTTTTGTAAGGCCTTTTAAGTGCTAGGGTTGCAGGAGTGTTTCATAGTCCTGACTTCAAACTTTAAAAAAAAGAGACTTTTTTACTTATAATTATGCAGAACTGATGATCATAAGAAATGCTGAAGTGTACCAAAGTCTGTTAGATAACCAATGAGTCTCTGAGGGAGACAGATTAAAATCTCAGTGCCCAGTAGTGGGTTCACAGAGACCTATTATGGGAAGGGTATTTAAAGTGTCCCTAGCTCCATGATATGTATCATAAGACTATTCTTATCATTGTCAATAATATTATAAAGAGTTGCAAACTATGTATCAAAAAAATCAAATAATGGGTTATTGAATGCAGTAGGCTGTTTTTGGTCTAATTATATATTTAAGAAAGTATCTTTTCATTAACCTTGGGGTTATAGAAAATATATTGTATCTTTAAGCACCATCCAGCAGAATTTATCAGCATTTCAAAGCCATCAAAGTTCCAATTGTCCTATTGAATTTGTAAATATGATATGATTTTTAGCTCATTGGTACAGTATTCACCTAGCATGTATGCAACATGGGTTAAAAGACCAGTAGGACACACACACACACACACACGCACACACGCACACACACACACACAATTACTTAGCACATCTTATTGTGTATATATGTGTTGTGTGTATGGTGCTGGGACCTTAACATGGTCTCATGCGCTCTTAGCACAGGCTGCACCATGGATCTATATCTCCAGATGTTTGAATCTTTGAAAAATAAGCCACTTGGAAATCACAGGACAGGAATAATCATTTCCAGAAGTGGATAGGGTATCAAAAAATATTTTATTTAAACATTGGAATAAAATGGTTATTATTGTATGAATGGGGGAATCATCTACAAATACTCCTGAAATTTAAAAAAGCAGCTTGGAATTCCAGATAAGCATGCATTGCTTTGCAGATTGTTGATCTTTTATCAACTTTTTATAGGCAACAGAGATTTCTTATGTTTACACATGGAAGAGAAAGGAAGAAAGGCAAGTCTCACTTTGGGGATCAGTTCCATGAGTCATAGCAAGATACAGGAAACTTAGAGTGTACTGTCTTTGGTGAGCTCAGACTCTAAAGAGAGTTTAGAAATTATCTGAAATTCAGGATTATGTTGTAGTCAACTGAACAGGAGTAGAGAAGAGGGCCAAAGGCATGATGTGTAAATACACGAAAGAGAAGTTAACCAACAGACAAGTAGACAAGTAGGTGCCAGAAGTAAAGGAGAACAAAGTCACACTGCTGAAAAGCAACAGGAAAATATAAAAATAATTAAAAAAAAATAAAAACACTTGGGTCTGAAAATTGGTACAGAACTCTAATGGTGCTTAGCCCCAGGGTAAGAACTGTAACCCCAAGGACCTCCAACTCTATGGAAATGCTGTTTAACACATGAATAACATTTTTTCACCATGCAGCTTCTTAAAGTTCAGTTGAATTTGACAATTCTCTCAGTTCTATAATCTCTTTTGCTTAAATTTTTATTCTGCCATGCTCACATTAAAACATCATTGCTGATAAGCATTCCTATGAAAAGTATATAAGCAGGGAACCAGTACTCAGTGTAAAATTAGGTAACATCCTCACAGGAAGCCTTGACCTTCTCAGTCAGAGTGTGACTCCCTCACTGTGCCTGGAGTGGTAAGTAGTCTTTGTCCTCACACATTCATTCTGACCTCCATTCACATTGGAGTTTGAATAAGTTCTGGTTTATCCTAACCAAACAGGTGTTTTGGGTCAATTACTGACATTGTCTTTTAGCAAACACTGATGTTTCCTCCCGTTCACACTTGATCTTAACTACAAGACTGATAAGTATTCTTCTCTTTCAGAATCAAATTTTATCTTACCTTCAATTCCAGGGCTGAACTTTTATAAAGAATTTTTTGACTACTTACTATCGCTCTTTCTGTAACTCTTCTGTATGTATAGTTTTTTGACCTTTATTTGACCCTATGGGAATTTAACCACCATTCTTCTGTTTTCTAGACTCCCAAGCTCCTGGCATCCTTGGCCTTTTCTTTATTTCCAGACACCCCTTCAGAGTCCCTTTGTCTGAGTTATTGTTGAAGGCTGAATTGTGTCCCCAACATCAATGTTTGCAGTCCTAATTCCAATGTGACTATACTTAAAACAATTCATTCTTTTCCTTTAAAATTTTAACCATCTAGGGGCTGGAGAGAAAGCTCAGCGATTAAGAGCACTGACTGCTCTTGCAGAGGACCTGGGTTCAATTCCCAACACCCCATGGTGGCTATGAACCATCCTTAACACCAGTTCCAGAGGAATGTGAAGTCGTCTTCCAACCTCCGTGGCACTGCATGACACAGGTGCACTTACATACATGCAGGCAATACACTCATACACATAAAATTTAAAAAAAAATAACAATCTTATACATATACACAACATACTGAGATTATATTTATCAACCTAGATTATTCTCCTTCCTCTTCCTCTGACCCCTTTATTCTTCCAAACTAGTTTCTTTGTCACTAAACTATTGAAGTAAATTACACCCCCTCCCATAGCAACAGTTACCATGGAAGGACACAGTTTTGAGCAGGGAATTTTTGCTGCTGTATGTTAATTACTCTTAAGGACCACGTTGTAACTGGTTGGTCACATTTTATGGCAGGCCTCCCCTACCTCATTTTCTTAACATTCTTTCTATTCTCTCTTCTATGATGTCTCCTTGGCCAGGAGCTTCTCTGCCTTGAGCTGAGGGTAGCACTAATCTATGGGTCTAAATATAAATACTACTTGTTGAAATTTATTTTTACTATTCTGTGCATGTATATGTGTATGTGTGTGTATGTGTGCATGACATGTATGTACATGTATGGCATGGCACAAATGTGGAAGCAGAAGCCAGCTTTGTGGAGTTTGTTCATGCCTTCAACTTCATACGGATTCCATCAAACTTGGGAGACCTGGCTTGAACAGAAAGTGCCTTTTTAGAATCTGCTGCTCCATCTCACTGGCCATAAACAAATATTTAGAAGAATTTTTAAAACAAGTCCATTTAGGGAAACAATGATAGCATACCTACCCTTACCCATCCCTGGGCCCATGACACCTCTAGCCATGCCTTTAACCAAGTTTATATAAAACACTCCCATGAAATGACATTCCAATCCAAAGCCACTGTGACTAAGAACAAGTAAGGTCCAGGGTCATGGAACTACTAACCACACCGAGGTTTTCAGTTCTATGCCTCTACTCGATTTGAATCACTGCCAGTAGAAGTTGGGTAAGCAGCTAAGAAGTGTTCCTGTGAAAGGAGGGGTGGAAGATAAACTTAGAGAGGGCACACATTTTGCCCCAATTTTTTCTTACATCTAAACTTCCATCAACCTGTTCATAGCTTCACCAACTAGTCTTTCAAGAACCTTATGACAAAAATGTCTCGAATTGAATGTTCCAGCCTGACACACTCATCCTTCATTCCCCACTCATTCTTGATCGTGATGATCTATAAATATCGGAACCAGAAGCCTGTACAACCATACTCTTTTCAGTTTTCATGAAAACACAGTGATTGACCGGAGCTCCTTATAAACTGAACCTGAACTTCTCTGTCACAGGGGCACCTCCCACAAACTGCACTATGGGTCTTGGACAATTTTAGCAGCAACTGTTCTTTGTTTAGAATGCAGCATCTATTGTTATCTTTTTCTACTCTCCTCATCCTGTTTCTCACTGGAAAATACACAGCTGATCATGTCTAACCTCAGCTTGAAGTATTTGAATCCTTTCCAGTACCTCTAGGATTAAATTCTTCTGCAATGTCATATCATCTACCTCTTCAGTTGCCAAATTTTTCTTATGACCCACATCTTACAATTCTGAATTCTTTCTTAGTCATCTGATTTAAGATGGGATTCTTGTGTTGGAGAGATAGCTTAACAGTTAAGAGCACTGGCCACTCTTGGAGAGGACCAGGGTTGAATTCCCAGCACCAGCATGGTGACTAACTGTCCATAACTCCAGTTCCAGAGGATCCAGCACATTCCTCTGACCTCTATAGGCATTGCACAACACAGGTGCATTTACATACATGGAGGCAATACACTTATATGCATAAAATAAAAATAATAAATAAAACTTTAAAATAAAATTTTAAAAAATGTAGAATGCAAAGAGCTTAGATAGTATGATTGGGTGATATGGATTTGAAAGATAATAAAATTCCTAAAAACAATGTTCAAAACAGCCTACATCCAAATGGCTCAGAATAATAACAAAAACTGTATATTAATTTATTTGGACTAATTTTTTATTGATCATATGCAACAAGAATGAACTGTTCCTGATATTTTTGGAGGAGAGCCAGTGTATTTGCTCACAGAATTATAATAAAAACATATTGAAGACAGAAAGTTATGGAAGAAATGTTGCAATAGGAATTACTGAATTTTGCTTTGAGAATTCTGCATTTCATTAAACTCTGCATTAAGTGACACCAGGCTGTGTCTTTCCACTTTAAATATTTTATATCAGAGAATGAAAACCTGATGGTCATAACTGCAACCAAGCACATGTGCATGGATCCAATTGCTAAGTCCTTTCGTCAGTACACATCTGAGGCAGGCCTACTGGTACCTCTTTCCTGCCAGAACCCAGTTAGGTAAGAAGGACTTACTTCCATCAAACATACCTGGTAACACAGGAGTCCGTATGTGGTATGAATCTTGGTTTAAAATAAGAAATGTGCCGTCTTCTTGGTCTTGTGCATTCTTGTGGAGGATGATTTAGAAACCAATGTTGTTATCATTTTTAAAAAGCTTAATTGGTTATTTTATTACCAACTGTTAAAGAAGGAAGGTATGAAAGCTGCTTCTTGCAGCTCAGCAGGACTCATTCTTTGCTTATTTAATATGATTTACAACATAGCCACTGTGCAAAGGAGGAGTTCAAGTTTTCTATACTAAGAACCAGATTCCAGTGAATATACATTTGCTTTATACTCTAAATTGGTAGTAACACAGTTGTATCTATGGATTGTTTTGTCTTTCGAAGCAGAGACGTAGGCTTAAGGCATGCCCACCTGCTGGGACATTTCAGAAAACGCAAGTGTGCTTTGCAACACTTCCAGACAGACCTCCTTGCCTGCCACCCTGTCGGCCACTCTCTCACACACTTCCAAAACCTTTTTCCCTAGAAGCTGCTAGGGAGCCAGATATTGAAAGGACTCTGAGAATATGAAACAGATGTTCTTGTCTAATGTCTTAAAGATGCATACATATTCACTTTGGATTTAATGTCCTCCTGACAATTTGATTAGATACTGGCTGCAGTGTAACATGCCTCATCTCGTATTTGGATCTCAACAGAATTCAGAAATATCATGAGAATGTATATAATTTCTGTAAGCCAAACATCATATGCATTTATTGCATATTTACATATGTGAATTTGTAAAACAAAGATATTACCTAATAGTGAATGCTTGGTAAATAATTGGTTGTTTTAAATATAATCAAAAACTCACATGATATATGATGATAGAAACCTGTAATCCCAGTACAAAGGAGCCGGATGAAACAAGGTGGATGATTAGAAGATCAAGAGCTGCCTTGACTTTCTGTGGCAAGACCTTGTTTGAAAAATTTATTTAATTGCAAATTACTTGCTCATAGGTAAAGCATGATCTCACATGAATGAACTGTGAATATGATCCTCAGTACCAAAAAGTTAACATTCTGAAATAATAAACTAAAACAAGAGGATGGCCTGTATGTTTATTTCTATTGAGCTGCATTCCAATTGCTTTGTGTCGAACATCTCTGAAGTTGTCCACATCACCCTGCAGTCAAGAATCATTTCGTGCTCCCTACTCTTGATTTTCAGCCAGAGAAGTCATCCAGACTTCAGGATGCTCTGTAATATCAGCATTCCATTTCTCTTCTTTGAAAATACTAACACCTGAGTGGATAAGCAAAAAAGAATAATAAAGCAATGATAACATTATTTTAAATGTGTTTACTACTTATTGGTTTTGGGATTACAGATATAAGTACACTTACAAGACAAAAATCAGAATTAAAATGATTATAAAAGTTTTTTCTCTTTTGTATAGCACCTAAATCATCATAAATATAACATGTAAATTATGTTTGCCTTGAAGAAGTGATCATATATCATATATATTAAAGTATGTATAATTTAGGATTACATATGGCTGTAAAGAGAATGAAAAAACCAAACTGTTTAAACATGATAGACGTTTCTTTTCTGTCACCTCACTGAGCCCTGACACTCCAGTCAGAGAAGCCAAAGCAATATGTGGCAGTAGGAACTGTAGGTTCTCTAATGTCCTCAGAGTTATATGTAAGGCCCATTTGAACAGCACCTCAAGGTTGGTACATGGAGCCAGAGTCTGGCCTATATATCAGATAACAGGAATTCAGTGAGATGTACGTAGCTACATCTCTGAAACACAAGTCTTGTTTTACATCCATTGTCGATCAATAATGCTGTTTACAGACACTTAAACGCCTAGAAAATGGACTCGAGGAAACGTATGGGGATAGTTTCTTATGTAGAAAATGCCACAAGCTTGTGAGTAGAATTTGCCTGATTCTCCCACATTTGAACTGCATTCATATGATATGTGTTGAGTCTGTCTGATACCGATTTCACAGAACAGAATAAAAACAATTTTTAAGGTTTATTTATTTATTGTTGTCTTATGTGTGTGTGCCTGTGTGTATGCATGTGCACACGCGTGTGTGTGTATGTGCATAACTACGTGAGTTTATGTGCACCATCATTTGTGTATGTCTGTGGAGAATAGATGAGGACGTCAGATCCCCTGGAGCTGGATTTAGAGGCAGTTATGAGCCACCTGATATGGGTACTGAGAACCAAATCCAAATCGTCTGCAAGAGCAGTACCCAATCTTTACCACTGAATTGTCTTTCCAGTCTCCAAAACAAGATGAAAATTGTGCACTAGGACATTATTTTTGTACAGACTTTATCATTATCCATTCAAATTGACCAATCTTTTTCCCTGAAGTAATCAATTAGCTATTAATCTTATCCAGTAAATTTTGCTTTTCACTGCTAGAAATTGAATTTCGATTTTTGATTGTGTCTTCCAATTTGTATTAAACATTTTGACCACATAAACCACAATTTTAAAGATTATTTTAAAGTCTTTTGTTGCTTTGTTTTTATTTTATATGTATGAGTGTTATGCCTGCATGTACGTAAGTGCACCCTTGTGGTGCAGTACCCAAGGAGGCCAGAAGAAGGAGTCATACCCTGGAACTGGAATTTGGGATGAATGTTAGTCTCCATGTGGGTGCTGGGAATCAAACCTGGGTCCTCTGCAAGAGCAGTCAGTGTTCTTAACCACTGAGCCATCTCTCCAGGCCCTGTTTTAAAGTCCTGATAACTCTTTCATCAATAGATGATGTCTGTTTTGAGAAAATTCAGTCAGTGATTTCTCTTTCCATTTAATTTTCTTGCTTCATTTTATACTACTCCGTCTTTGGCTAGAAGCTTGGAATCTTGAGTTGTGTTTATACTACACATTAAATAATTTTGTTTCCCAGCATCCATATAGGCCCCAGTAATCATTTCGTGTTTTTTCCTGGAATGTAGCTAAGTTACACAGAAACAAGGTAACACTACTGAGTTTTACTTCATGTGAGCATCTAGTCCTAGTTTTACGCAGTAAAAAGGGAAGAACTTACTGGAAGAGACATCACAGTGTGTCATTTAGCAGAGTCAGGCCTCATCTTCCTGACTTGCACAGAGTGTCAATACATTCTTTTGCATGACTATTTGTCCATGTATGCTACTTTCTCCATATGGTTATGGTATCAGTATTATGATGGATACTCAAGGTGGCCTTTTTCCGATCCCTGGGTTTCTCCAACATGTTTTCTCTGCTAACAAGGTCCTTTGAGCTCTACCCAAAGGGGCTCCCTACTCTGAGTTCCAAGTTCTTCATTTCAAAAGCCTTCTGGACAGTGACTGAATATCGTTAACCAACAGAGAATTCTACTGAGAAAGCAGCCTGGATGAATTAAATGGAGTCATCTGATTATATTCCCTGTCTCTTGTAAATCCATCTCTCACAGCCACAGGTTGAGTTTCTTGCAGCAGGTGACTCATATATCTTTGTCTCGTTTTTGGTTTTGTTACTTGGGACATGATTCTTGTCTTCCATCACATCTTGACAAGAAATGGAAAAAACACACGATTCATTTTGACCAAGAGAAAGTTAATAGAAATAAAAACCACAACAACAATGAAGTTGTATACTAAGACTGACAATAGAGGACTTTCAGGGATACAAATAAAGAGGATAAGTGAGAAGTAAGATAGAAACTTAAAACATTAGTAAAGCCCAACTGGACTCCTCAAAGTCGAGATTCAAAACACTTGGCAGAAGCCCAGCCCTAACAGCAACACACAATCAGCTGTTGATGGAGACAGTGTTGGGGAATGGTGGCCCTTCTGTGCCAGGAGGGTTACTGAGGCAATTGCAGACACCCTTGAAATCTACCTCTGCATAGCCAATCATATTGTGACAGTCGGCTAAGGAGCACTTTTCTCTTCACACAGCACTCAGGCTCTCCAGTACCTTCTTTCAAAAAGCTTAACTTCAGATCAGTTGGCAACAGAGAAATGGCGATAGTGTGACAGCACAAGCATCAGAAGGCAAAGTAAAAAAGAGGGAATTTGGAAAAGAAAGAGATGAAGGAATACATTGTGCAATAAGTATAATGAATGACGTGTGCCATATAAAGTGACCATATGAATAATATAAATTTTATAACTGTACACAGGAGAGAACATGTGTGCTGCACGGCTTCTCCTCTGAAGGCCCAAGATAAGCTACTGAAAACAGACCAAATAAAGAATTTCACCCATGTCTGACTTAGTGAACCAATAACTTTATTGGGGTTTCTCACAAGAACATAGGTGTCTCAAAAGCAGTTGCATCACCAAGTAGGCCACCCAGCCTTCTGTGCTCCCTGCACAACTTGCCTGCTGCAGATTCTCCTTCCCTCAGCTGGTGTTACTGCTTATAAAACCCTGGGGATAGATATCTGCCAGCTAGTCTTGAATTTTCTCAGGTTCCTGAGCCTGGTAAAAGGCATGAGTTTCTCTCATCCCTCCAGGAGGGAGTGTTTCAATTTGGGGGAAATGAATATAGGATGATATGTCACAAATCTTATTCATATGTATACATCACCCCAAAGTGTGAAGCTAGAAAATAAATGTGAATATAAAATAAAGGGTATCAGTAAGAGGAAATAATTGTGAACTTATTTGAGAGAGGCTTCTGGAAAGCCCTTTCTTTTCACATTTTTTTTTTCTTTTTTTGTTCTATCAATATGGTACTGTGGTGGTTAGTATTGATTTTCCACCTGTATGTGGGAGGCAAGTCTCCTTCCTGGCATGCCTGTGAGGGATGGTGAACGTTATGGTCAATCTTTAATCTGTGAGGGATCGTCTTGATTGTCAACTGACATGGCAAGATGCATTTTAATTGTGAGCAGAAACACTCCCTGACCAGGGACTCCTGGTCTGTGTAAAACACAGAGAATAAGAAAAATCACAGGCATCCATCCATTAATTCACTGGTTCTGCTTTTGATAGTGGATATAATGAGACTAACTGCTTCAAATTCTTGTCACCTTGATTTCCCACCGTGATGAACTCTTACCTGGAAGTATGAACCAAATAAACCCTTCTCCCTGAAGTTGCTTTCATCAAAGTATTTTTATCATAGCAACAGGAAAGGAAACTAAGAGTGATACTAAAGTAAGGACCACAGACTAACATTTTTTCAGTGTTCACAAAGCTCACAGAAGAGAACATTGTATTAGTCACACTTGCACAAGTTAATAATTGAGCTACATTTTATGTCAACACTAGAGTGATAAATACAAAGTAGAGCAGCCACCCCAGCTTGAGCAGAAAGATTCAAAGAAGTTTCAAGGCACAGATTTTGGTCAATAAGAGATTCTATTATCGTCATGTTTCATAACTTAAATACAACTAATATGCAAATATGCAGAAGCTAGCTGAATTTGTGAAATAGTCAAGAAAAGCAGAAAACTGAAAACTGACCAGTTGTAATTACATGTAAAGAATGTTAAAATTCTTCTCAAAGTTGCAGTTCAAACACATGGAATAGAAGCAACCTGTACCCACATAGTCTATGCCTTTAAATACAGTCAGTCCATTTGCCCACCAGTTAGAATATCCAAAGAAAGCATCACAGTTTATATGAACACAAATAGTTTCTGGAAAATAATATTAACAGTTAAATTGAAATGTGATTTGCTTAATTTATTTTATATTTTAAATTCATATCATTGATGTAATAGAGGATTTTATGTAGTTTTAAATTTTGAATTATTAAAATGCATTTATTTGGTTTAACAGGTGGATCTTTAACATGACATGTCCATTCCACTAAAATCACTTAGATTTTTTACAATGGAAAGCTTACCTCTTCTTGATATTAGAAGTCAGGTATTATTAATACCAGTAGGCAGATCTGTTACAGAGCATACAAAGCAATGGTAGTGAACTAGAAAAATAATAGAAACTAGTTAGTATAAAGACAGCATTTGAAAACACTGCCTGAATAGTGTCTTTAAAATAAAATATACAAAGTTCACCATAAAGTATGGCTCTATTTTTAATTGGAAAAGATATGGGAAACATTTAAATAAGGTAAATTTCAATAATTCTGATAGAATGACCAGAATTTCAGTCACCCTATAATATCACTGAGACTACCTAAGAACATGGTTTTTACCTAAATATTTATATATCTAAATTTCTTTCCAATAAGATACACATATTTCTGTAAGTATATCACCAATTTGTCAATTGCTAATTTTGAAAAGCTCCATGGTCGTATAGTTAGCGATGACAAGGAGATGCAGTGGGGTTTGTGAATCAATCCCTCTAAATCAAAATTTAATCTGAAGGTTGCTGCAAGAAACTCATAGGGTTTTCTTAAAATAACTCACCTGGCATTTTTCTTTATTAATGTACTGATTTTTCCCTGTTTTTATGCTTCCTTCTGATTGTAAAATATAACCAAATTTTCATGCAGTGTGAAATAAGAAACTAGGCCTTTATTCAATAAGTCTGATTAATAAAGGCCTAACACACACTGGTCATTCAGGTTCTAAAGTGAAATGTGCCCTGAGTTATAGTTTTTAATGATTTCCTTGTCAGCGTGGGTAAAAGCTCCCTTCTCCATCACCTGGTGTGTATCTTCTCATGTTGGTTGTGTGAATGGGAACCTGCTATTGTTCTGGGTACAATAAGGCCAATGAATAAATTTGGTTTAATATCTGTCAGTCTTCAGGTAAATGTATGCTATACCAGACACCAGGAAATGCTAATGATAACTCATGCAATGATTACCATGTGTCACAAATGAAGATAATTGTTGGACATACGAAAATGAATAGCACATGTGTAAATGATTCGTTCAGACTAATATAGTGTGTAGAGACAAAGCTCCAACTTTAGAGATGAACCAATAATCTTGATAATGTTAATCTTGTATTTTCATTGTGAAACAATCATCCAAATATCAGAGCTCTCAGTCTTTCCCATTGGTCAGATAAATTGTTTTTTATTCACTTTATGTTTATCAACATCTTCAAAGACCCCATTGGGTTTGTCTTACTGAGCTACAAGTTGCATAGCTACACCAAGCAAAGGCCGATAAATTAAGTTATGGAGTGGAAGGGAAGATAACTTTGTCAGTAAAGTGCTTGTTGAGAAAACATGAGAACTGAGTTTGACTCCCTTCCTCCCATATAAAAAACAAAAAAAGCTGAGTGTAGACCCATTCTGAGGGAAGCAGAGACAGGAAGCTTCTAGGAGCTTGCTGGCTAGTGAGTATATCTGAATTGGTCAGATCCATCCATACCTCCAGTTCCAGGGGATCTGATGACTTCACTTGGCCTCCATAAGTTATGGAGTGGAAGGGAAGATAACTTTGTCAGTAAAGTGCTTGTTGAGAAAACATGAGAACTGAGTTTGACTCCCTTCCTCCCATATAAAAAACAAAAAAAGCTGAGTGTAGTACCATGTGCCTTTAACCCATTCTGAGGGAAGCAGAGACAGGAAGCTTCTAGGAGCTTGCTGGATAGTGAGTATATCTGAATTGGTCAGATCCATCCATACCTCCAGTTCCAGGGGATCTGATGACTTCACTTGGCCTCGATTGGCATTGCATACTTACATGCAGGTGAAACAACACATAAAATAAAAGTAAGTCAAATCTTTTAAAAAACAAATCAAGGCCAGGTGTGGTGGCGTACGCCTTTAATCCCAGCTCTCAGGAGGCAGAGGCAGGCGGATCTCTATGAGTTCAAGGCCAGCCTGGTCTACATAGTGAGTTCCAGGACAGCGGGGGCTACAGGGAGACCCTGTCTCAAAAAGACCAAAACAACAACAAAACAAAACAAAACAAATTAAGGTAGAGGGCAATTGAGGAAGACACTTGATGTCATACTCTGGGCTCCACACATGTCCACACATACATATACTAAATACACACACTCAAACACACACGTGCACACACAACTAAGATATGGATGATATAAATTTAATGGGACGTGTTCTGGTAGCTCTTTAAAATCTTCCCATTTTTTTTTATTTAGAGAGTTCATTTCATGCTAATGTGCTCCAGGCACTGTCCCAACTACTGATAAATATAAATAAAAATTTCTCTGTATTGGGCTGAAGAGATGACTCAGTTCTTAGAGTGGGTACTCCCCTTCCAGAGGACCTGAGTTCCATACTGAACACCTATATCAGGGGACTCACAACCACCTGTAACTTCAGTTTCCACAGGATCCTCTGGCATCCACTTCACCTGTATTCAGTTGCAAATAGACCCCACTGCATACACATAATGAAAAAAAAATATAAACTAATGAATTGCATTTTATCTTAGAAACGTGTAAATGCGATGGGGTGGGGTGGAGGACTCAGTGCTGGATGTAGCTTCAGAGTTGCTTTGAGTGGCTTGTGGGGAAGTTGCTGCCATGGAGCAGTAGAGAAAGACTTGAAGGTGTGAGGCAGGGAGCTGGTGGGAAATCTGGGAAGAAAGAAGAACTGCCAGAAAGAAGGCGAGTGGCCTGGCACAGAGCCCTGTGTTTCTGGCATTTCTGAACAACCAGCAAGAAGAGTGTGAGCTACAGCCCTGGGAGGTCTGGCAGGTCAACAGTGGCAGCCCCTCTGCACCACAGTAAGGATTTACTCTTGAGGTGAGAGTCTACAGAGAGACTGTGCAGAGGCCTTTGGGACCTTGAGTAACTGTAATTGGTACCTGCCCTCCTTCATTCTGCTAATTTCATAGATAACTCTTTTTTCTTTTTTATTCCTTTTTCAAAAGCATTTTTATTAAAAATTTCACAAAGTGTATTTTGGGGCTGGAGAGATGGCTCAGAGGTTAGGAATACTGTTTGTTCTTATAGAAGACCTGGGGTCGAATCCCAGCACCCACATGACAGCTAACAACTGTCCGTAACTCCAGTTCCAGGGGATCCAATAGCCTCTTCTGTCCTCTGTGGGCATTGTAAGACATGGGTCACTTACCTACATACAGGCATATCACTCAGACATAAAATAAAAATAATAAATAAAATATTTTTTAAAGTAAATAAAATGTATTTTGATCATCTATAGACATTTTTCTTTATTTGCGCCCCCTTACTATTCCCATGCTTGATTACATGTATTATTATTATTATTGTTATTATTATTATTATTATTATTATTACTATTTAAAGCCTATCAAGTCTAATTTGTGTGCCCAAATGCCCTTCAGTGTGGGTACATCTGCAGCTTGGTCAACCTATCCAGTGTCACACCTTTAAAGAAAACTGATTCCTTCTTCCCAGCAGCTAACAGTTACAAGTAGTTCCTCAGCAATGGTTGAGGATTTTTATCACATCTCCCCCCGCCATGCTGGGAATATGTCTGACTTGCATTTACATAGGTGTTGTGCATGCTGTCACTATTGCTGTGAATTTATGTGGGTAACTGTCCTGTTGTCTGGAAAAGACTTTCCTTGTAGCCATCTACCATCTCTGACTCTTGCAATCTTTCCATCCCCTCTTCTGCAATGATGTCTGAGCCTTGTGAGGCAAGGGTTTGAGATAGGTTTGGTAAGTCCTCTGTAGTCTCTCTATTTTCTGGTGGTTGACCAGTTGAAGGTTTCTGTGTTAACTAGCATACACTACAAAAAGCTTCTCTGTTGAGAGTTGAGAGATGCATTAATATATTGGTATAATAGTAAGTCATTAGAAGTAGGTTTAATACTATGTCCATTTGGCAGACTAATAGTAGTAGGTCCGTTCTTATGATCTGTGACCTTTCTACTCATAGGTCCCTAGGCAGATATTGGTGACAGGTATGGGCTTTATCTTGTGAAGTAGAGCTTAAATCCAATCATAAAGTTGTTGACTACTCCCATAACATCTGTGACACACTGTACCAATGGGCATATCGTCCCAGGCCAGGCCAGTCATTATTGTAGCTCACAGTGTTCAGATCTAGCAAGTTGATGATTACTTTTCTCTTCCAGTAGCATGCATAGCGCTTTCCATCACTATGAAAGCAAGCCAGTAGAGGCAAAATTTTGAGGTTAGTACCAGTTTGATGTCTCCTTTTTTGTTCTACAACTCATGTGTATAGTGCCTTCAACAATTGGTCCTTACTGTCCAAGTTCTGACAGGTAACCAAGAGCAAAGATGATAATGAGCATTTTTTGAGGGACTATGGGACCCTGGTCAACAGCTTCAAAAGAGGGAGTCCATTCCTGGAATCTGACTGTTAATATTTTTTAGTCCATATTATATTAGGGGTATTGTCCCTTCGTTATAGGGACTTCCCTTTAAACTAGTTTTTATCCTGTATGTATACACTTTAAGAAACTTCTATAGAGGTAGGCTTCCATATGACTTTTAAAAAAATATTTTCCTTCTCCATACTTCCTCTACTGCCCTACCCCCCATTCTCTACCGCATTTAACCCTTCCTAGTTCACTACTCTCCTATCCCCCTTTATATCATCTCATTCCCTCTCCCCTTCCAGGAAGCCTCCCTCCTATGATCCCTTACTAGCTTTCTGTCCTCTGTGTATTTTCTAATTGAAACATGCATATATACAGATTCAATGTTGGTATCTACTTACTATACACTACAACAGAGAGATACCTGCTCATCTCTGTTCATTGATGCTCTCTCGATTCACAATAGCCAGGAATTGAAACAACCTAGGTGCCCATCAACTGATGAATGGATAAGGAAAATATGGTAAATGTACATAATGGAATGTTTTTCAGCATTTAAGAAAAAGAAAGTTCTGGAAATTATCATCCTGAGTGAGGTAACCCAGACCCAGAAATACAAATGTCACATGTCCTCTCTCTTTCTTACTCCTTAGAATGATCTGCTATAATCATCAGTCTCCCACCTTCAGCTGATGACTTATATGAGTGAAAGTTCCCAGAAAAACCCCTGAATTTTCAAACTGAAGCTCTGCAAGGCTGATTAATTGATTAAAACTTCAGTGATTTTGTAGAATTTTGAATGTGGTAGATCCAAAGTCGAATTACAACTTATCTTGAGCTATCTATAGCCTCCTTTATAGCCATTCTTTGCCCACTTCTGTGTAGGACCTAATACCCGTGAGTAACAGATAAAACCCTTTGAGATATATTAACTTAACAAAACCTGAATTTCCAACAAACAAGACTAAGAGTGTCAACAGATACCATCCAAGGCCTATAGCTGAGATTTCTCTGATTTGCAGCAACAGCCTACTTAATGTTTCCACCAATGTATTTGAAACAGTGCCTTGATTTATGATATTATTTCTTCTGCTACTATAAAAAATTCATTAAACTACTTTCACAATGAAATTTACTGTGCCCTAAATGTGTGGTTCCAGTCCATGATCACTCATATTTGGTTTCAAAATTAACTATGTCTTATCTGCTTTGAGGTGATAGGTGTGATTTTGTTTCAACCATTACTTTATTGAAAAAAACCAAAGTGGCCAGAACAGATATTATGTAATTTTTCACTACAGCAGCATCTGCCCTCCCCCCTTTTCTTTTCTCTTTGGGCTAAATAATGCTGCTCTTCTCCAGAGTCCCACATCCACCTGGGTGTGACATTTTTGTCCCCTTTGAGGTCAGAGCATCCTGTTTCTCCTCTCTATTTTCTGGGTCACCCATACCCATTCTTATCTGACTTAGCCCCTCTATCCTGGGCAGGAAACCACTGTGTGAATGCCCATGCAATTTTCCTGTGTGTGAGTGGAGTTGTTTGTGATTTTGGGGTGTCCATGGGAACTAGTCAGAGAGCAATTAGGATAAGGGGCATGAAGGAATTCTGATGACATGAAGGCAGCTGTTGGCACTGAGACAGTTTTAAGGGCCAGAGTAGATATTGAGTTCTTTATCTCTGTTAATGCAGATGTAAACTCACAGAGGGAACACTACTGACCAGAATATCATGAACTTCAGCATCAGTCACACTATATGTGGTCCTGAATCTCTTCAGCACTGCCTACTCACACACAGCAAGAAGACCCACCTGCCAGGAGTAAGAGTCCTTGCTCAAAATGCTGTTCCTGGACAAAAGCAACCCTGTGATGAGCCACAGTGGGGTTCTCCAGAGCTCAGACTCCTTTCCTATGCCAGGGGATGATGTGGAGGTGCTACACACTCTCCCACATATGAAGGAAACGCCAGTAGAAGAGCTGACAATGGACGAATATATATAAGTATGACTTTATTGAAGCATCATTTTAATATTCATATAGACATATGAAGGAAACGCCAGTAGAAGAGCTGACAATGGACGAATATATATAATAAGTATGACTTTATTGAAGCATCATTTTAATATTCATATATCAGAATATATTATTAAAATATATCACATACACTCAAACCTCAGAATGAAATGGGAAGCTAATGAAAGTAACTCCTGGAGAAAAAGGCGAGACAGCAAAACTTGAAATAATGAGCTGACATTTGCTACAAATATGGGAACTTCAGAGTAAGGTTGGGACCTACAGGCATGGGTTGCATGGATGTTGGAATGGAAGGTTTAAGTGAACACTGTGACAGAGACAGCCTCTTCTGAGATATGCTGTTTTTCGGGCTGTGCAAATCAAATGAGACAGAAAAGGCCTTGGTCTCCCAATGCAGATTAGAAAAAGCCACCCTGTTCTCAGATGTGGTAGAAGCCATACCAAGATGAACCCTGCTAAATCCTAGTGTAAATAGAAGATCCCAGGTATTGACCTTTAAATGTGAGGAAAATGAAAAATAATCAAAGCAGCTGTGCCAGCATAGCATAATGTAATGAAAGTGGCGGGGTAAGTGAAAATCATAAGAATTAGCTAAAACTGCTAAATTCAACGATAAACTTGTAGAAGGAGATTTTAGAGAATTTCACATTATGAAGGTCAAGTAATATTGGGAAATGACTCTAGCTTATAGAAGTATCTTGCTTGGGAACTGGGAGGACAGAACACTGACTTTCCAGCACTAATCAGAATCATGCGTAGGATATTAAAGAATGCTGTGTGTGTGTTCCTAAGCCTGCAATGCTTCACCTAACATGGTGATCTTCAGTTCCATTCATGAAATGAGAGAACAAAACCCATTTTTTGAGCTACTTACAATAATCAAAAAGTAAAATGAATATCTTCACATAGCAATGGAATATAAATTACTGTTTAAAAGTATGATAAAATGTCTTAATATTACCATTAGACAATTAACTAAAAAATTAATTTATCACTTATAAAGACTGAAAAAACTAATAACAGAATTTTCCTGTTACTCTTAGTCAGACTGACAATTTATCTATAATTTGAACAAATTGGTAAGTGATGTTAATGCTGCTGGTGTCAGAAACATATTTTTAAAATTATTTATATAGGGACTGGGGAAATTAACCAAAAATGTTGTTGAAAAAGGCAAAACAATTTAAACACTCAGTGATAGATAAAGAACAGACATGGTAGACACAAGAGCAATAGCATTAGAGTGGGGAATTTATGTAAAGATTTCATGAAATGAAGAAAATTCCCTTATACGAGGCTAGAGTCTAAAGTGAAGTTTAAAAATGAAATCTCAGCTACATACAGATTAGAGATGTATGCGCCAACATCTCAGTGTTAATAAAAAAAAATGAGTCTTTCTGCAAGGAAAAATGTATTCTAAAATGAAATGGAGATCTTTTTTTTTTTTTCATTACAAAATTCAGTTTTATGTCTTACAGGGCTTATACTGAGTTCAATGTTTTATAACTATATTAATTCAACTGTGATCCTAGAAACTTGCACCCAATTGTGAAAGAAATGTACTCTTGCTCTGGAGTGTGTTACTGAATATGTTAAAGCTGTAGTGA
>NW_008357493.1:4514443-4514796 GCF_000622305.1 Nannospalax galili | reverse complement strand
TCGGCATCTGAGCATGAATACAAACTCGTCAGGTAGACAG
Organism: Nannospalax galili; assembly: GCF_000622305.1. Taxonomy (NCBI): domain Eukaryota; kingdom Metazoa; phylum Chordata; class Mammalia; order Rodentia; family Spalacidae; genus Nannospalax; species Nannospalax galili. The sequence continues at coordinate 4,514,756 of NW_008357493.1, read as the reverse complement.
CCTTCCTCTCCCACTAGAGCATCCATAATCTGCTATCCCTGCCACTGTTCACTGTTCTGTCAGCAACCCCATCTATTCCCCCCTTTCTGCCCTTCTGGTAAATCTAGTTACCCAGAGGTCCCTGTTCCAGGAGAATCAGCTGTTCCTCATCAACGGCAATCCACTGTCAGTATTCCTTTGGATAGAATTGGGGTCTGCTGTTCATGTTTCCAGTAGTATGTTGGGTTACTGTCTGGAAGACCCTTTATCTATCCTAGCCAACAACTCGACTGAAGGTATCGCCTGTCTGGCTTTGCTGTTTGTCAAGTAACTT
>NW_008357493.1:4511562-4511935 GCF_000622305.1 Nannospalax galili | reverse complement strand
AAGAGTTTCAAGTACTATGTTAAAGAGAAGTGGAGATAATGGGCAGCCTTGTCTGGTTCCTGATTTCAATGGGAATGCTTCCAGTTTTTTTCCATTTAGAATGATGTTGGCTGTGGGTTTGTTATATTTGGCTTTAATTATGTTGAGGTATGTTCCCTCCAGTCCAATTCTCTCTAGGACTTTAAACATAAAACATGTTGAATTTTGTCAAAGGTCTTCTCTGCATCTATTGAGATGACCATGTTGTACTTGTCTTTGAGCCCATTTATGTGATTTATGAAGTTTATTGATTTATGCATATTGAACCATCCCTGCATCTCTGGAATAAAGCCAACTTGTTCATGGTGGATGATCCTTTTGATGTGTGTCTGTC
>NW_008357493.1:4489248-4509662 GCF_000622305.1 Nannospalax galili | reverse complement strand
GGTCTGGAATCTTCTAAGAATGCTTTTGGCCTCAGGAACTTGGGTGGCACTGACCTGAGACCCTGGCGTGCCACGCACCACGCAGGGATGCAAAGGCTGATGGGGAGGGAATAAGCCCCAAGATTTCCCAGGGAGTGGACTGAGTAGCTGGGTTGTACTGGATGCAAAGGATCAGGGAGAGTAAAGGTAAGCCTCGGGAAAGAGGCTAAGAATGATTTTGGCCTCAGGAACTTGGGTGTTGGACTGACCAGAGACCCTGGCCGTGGCCGTGCCATGCAGGGATGCAAAGGCTGATGGGGAGGGAATAAGCCCCAAGATTTCCCAGGGAGTGGACTGAGTAGCTGGGTTGTACTGGATGCAAAGGATCAGGGAGAGTAAAGGTAAGCCTCGGAGCCCCAGAAAGAGGCTGTCATCCCCAGAAAGAGGCTGGCGGGTGTTGCAGGACCAGGGAAGCAGAGAGAGGTGAGGGCGGGGCCAGGTCCAGAGGCAGTACTCCTGGGGCCCAAGGAAGGCTCCAAGCTGGTCGGGTGAACAGGGTCAGGAATCAGCACTGGCTCCACAGGTGTCTGGGGCCCCAAGACTAGGAATGGCACAGGGCCCAAGCTAGGAGTAGAGAATAGCTGGGGAGATGGAAGGGTGAGCGTGGCTGACGGAGTCAAGGCGTGGAGGCTACACGGTAGACTTACCCCAAGAGAGGCCTGAGGGTGGGAGAGTGGGCCAGGAGCTGGAGGTCTTTTTTAAAGGTTAAAAACTTATTCAATTTTATGTCTAACTGGGCTTATACTGAGTTCAATATTGTATAACAGTATTAATTCAACTGTGAACCTAGAAACTTGCAGCCACTTGTGAAAGAGATATACTCTTGCTCTGGAGTGTGTTACTGAATATGTAAAAGCTGTAATGAAATGCTTCTTCTAATCATGTAGTTATTAAAAAATTAAAAAAGATTAAAAAAATGAATTATCATAAATATTATTATGTGTCCTACTTTGTTCTAAATGAACACACCATTTTTGTACAATCCCTCAAGTCATAGATCAGTTTAACAATTAAAATGTTCCTACTGTTATAAAATCGTATTAAAATATCAGATTTCAGTGTCCCACCCTTTAAAGAATGTCTATAAAAGGATAATTTGTCCCTGTTCATATAGCCTTCTTACCCTGTCCTGTTTACACTGAACATATATGCACAAATAAACCTCACATACCCATTTGCCTTGGGACTTAACCTGTTTTTATTACATGTTCTGTGCCATTTGGACTGCCCCAATGCTTCTGACTGGTTTTATGGTCTGCCATAACTAGTCACATCTTACCTACCCAACTCTGCATCTTTTTTGCTCCCTAGAAAAGTCCTTTGCTCGGGAATTGCAGGACCATGACTTGCTGTTCATCCCACCCTTGCTCTCTCCCACTCTCCTCACAGTGCATAGGTAGCTTTCCCATCTGATGTGGTTTTTTTTAAAAACTCTGATCAGACTGTAGGTGAAAACTACATTACAGATACAATTAAGATAGATATGATTTAAAACCTGAACTGTATTTTTGCTTTCTCATTATTTTGTATGCACACGAGACAGAGGTGGTAGGCCATGAAGGAACAGAAAACTATGATGGACACAGGCAAGCATAGGTGATGATTCAATGAGGCTGACTACTCACTTGCGGGAAATAGTTTGTGAGACAAGGACTTCATGGTCTTCCGAGTTCAGCATACACAGAAGTACAGGTTAATGTTAAATATAAGCAAAGCTGGCCATAAAGAAAGGTTTTCTTGTCAATGAAAGATGGTCATAAATAAATAAAATCAGCTCAAAAACAGAGGAACCATGATAGATACAGCTGTTAAATAACGAATCAATTAGAAATGAAAACAGTGCCATGTAAGTGCAGGAGATACAGTGATGGGATTGCATTACATGTGGCCACCTTGAAGATACAAAACCTCTGTAATTGACACATTGTGTTGGGTAGATATATGAGGTATTAATTATGGTCTTTTTGTAACATAGCATAGAGTCTAATATTAAAAGAGATATTAAATAAGAACATAATAGCTGGGTTTGGTAGAACATGCCTGTAATGGAGGCTAAGGCAGGAGGGTAGCCATGAGTGGAGTTTAGCTTGGGCTACAGAGTAGTGGATTTCTATAGCAAGATCCTGTCTCACAGAATACACTTTTTAAATTTAAAACACATATGTTCAAATGTTTAATGTCTACAAGAATTGATTTCCTTAAAATCATAAAATAACATCATGTTTAAAAATATTGGTTGGGGGGGTGGAGCAATGGCTCAATGGTTAAGAGCACTGGCTGCTCTTGAAGAGGACACCAGTTCAATTTCCAGCACCTTATGGCTAACAGTTGTCTGTAACTCCAGTTCCAGGGCAATTCGACACTTTCTTCTGACCTCTGTGGGCATTGGATGACATGGGTGCCCTTACATACATGGAGGCAATTCACTCATACATATAAAATTAAATAATAAATAAAATATTTTAAAAATACTGTTTGAGAATTCTATCTTTTTTCTTTCAGTGTTTAAGTGAAATTAACATTATGCTTTGCAATTTTAATGATTTATAACTACCATATGTTGAATGTTAATTATTAAAATATAATTTCATCTATCCTTTGGTCTACTGTCTTGAGTACATTTACTGGGACATATGTGAATATTGTATATTTGGCTTTAAAGGGGTTTTTCAACTTTAATTTTTTAGTAATATTCACATTATTTTAATTCTTTTTAGAATTTGGTTTTGTTATATGTGTATGAGTGTAGTGCCTGCATGTATATAAGTGCACCTGTGTTGTGCAATGCCCACAGAGGTCAGAAGAAAGTGTCGAATTTCCCTGGAACTGGAGTTACAGATGATTGTTAGCTGCCATGTGGGTGCTGGGAATCAAACCTGTGTCCTAGGCAAGAACAGTCAGTGGTCTTAGCCACTGAGCCAACTCTCCAGTCCCACATTATTTTAATTCTTTGATTTTCACGAACATACAATTTTTCTTAAGACTTGTAAATAAAACAAAAAATTCCCTGTGGGAAAAACCTAATTCAACTTTTTTGGATAAATAATTAAACATACGTTCTCTCCACCACTGTCAAACTCTTAGTTACACAAACCATTAGAAATGGCACTAGATTGTGTCAAAGCTGCATTTAAATTACGTGGACAATAAGTCAATTATAGAAGTTAAAAGCTTTAGTCACGTGTATGTATTTGTGTGTGATTGTATGTGTTTGTGCATAACTTTTTGCATTTATATATGGATGCTCGTTATTTTTGGATAAGTTTGTAAGCATGTATTTTTATTCATGTTTTTGTGTTCACATGTTTTTGTGTTTGATATTTGTGTATATATCTATTTGTGGATGTGTTTGTGTTTATATGTGTGTTTGTGTTCTTGTGTATATGTTCATGTGTGTGCATCTGTGCCCATGTCTGTGGTATTTGTGTTTGCGTTTAGGTTTGTGTGTGTTTTCTGTGTGTGAATTTATGATATGGCAGGAATGCTCTCAAGAAAACTAAAGAAAATCATTTTAAGAACTTCGATATCTCACTGGTGATGTTTGGAAAAATATTATGAAGGTCCAGTGTTTCTTTCTAACAATATTCTTACTATTTATATTGTGATCTTATAAAAAAAAGCTTAGAAACTCTGTTTCAGAACACAGGGTCAAGGGTTTCATGTATTAAATTTGTTCTTTGCCTTTGGAATGGGTCAGGGCCCTTGCTCTACCAAGTTCCCAGGGGCATTTGAGCATGTTGGTCCACAGAACGAACTCACACCCAGAAGAATGGAGAGCTGGAGAAATAATCTCTGCTGTTTGTATAAAGACAAGTTGAGAATGCTCACTGGCCAGGCAGATCTTTATTACTGTGTCTTAAGAGAGGTTTGTGTTTTGAAAGGTTCCATTACAGTTCTTATATTGCATAAATAAACATGAGCAACAAAATCCTGGAATAGAAAGCACAGATAAAAGATGCAGCTATGAAATAATTAAAACTGTCTCATTATAAATGATTGAATTTATAGTATATGGATATTAATATATCTAAATATGTAAACATTTGTTTGATTTTGTGATTTTCAATAATAATTTGTTGAACTTTTCCCAATAAATATTAAATTGACAAATACTACGATTTTGAACTCATTTAAATAATTGCCTCATGTTATTCAGATACAATGTCACTAATGAAAATGAATTAATAGTCACATATTGATTCTATAATAATTAACTACCTTTTTAATAAAGGAAAATTGTATGACCTCACAATATAGAACATTTTGCAAAGTAGAAAAAGTTGCCAACTAGGGGGGAAGGCATCTGAGAGATGTAAGGAGCACACTTACCAGAAACAACCTAAAGTTTACATTATTTTCTTCATAAAGAAATTTATATCATGTCAACAGCATAAAAATGTAAATCCATCATGCGTAAGAAGCATAGGAAAATCTAATTGCTGAACCTTACGAGTTTCATATTACTTCAGCAATAAACAAAATTTTGTACAATTCCATAAATCTTCCCCAGAAGATTTAATAACTCTACCCTTATTGTTTTTTTTTTAAGTGGGTAAACATTTATCAGTGAATCCCAAATATTGTTCCTTCAACTTTACTCTGAAACATATGCATTTTTCTACAATGGTCATAGGATATGTTTCTATGGAAAATATTAATAAAAGGAGGAATGTGATGCATAAATTAAGTTAGTGTTATGTTCACCCTATGATCTCTTTGAATGTGGTAGCCTTAGATAACCTTGCTGTGTGGAAATCTTGTGGCCAGGACCGTACCATACAGAGATGGCACTATCTGAGTTAGCTCTCAAAGCAAAGCAACTCAATCAGTGCTTAACCAACCTGAATACACTGTCAGAGTTCTGTAGACTAGAAGTTAAAATCAAGCGGTCAGTAGAGTTCACTCCTTTCCAGATCCTCAGGGGAAAACTTTGTCTATATTCTCATTATGGAGATGAGTTGGCAAATTGATGTGCCCTCCCTTACAGATGCCTTACAGAGACATCAGTCTTAATCTCTGCCCTCATCTTCCCACATAGTTCTCCTTCTGTGCATGTCTATGTCCAAATTTCTCCATTTATAAGGACAGACTTCCTTCTTTAAGGGCTGTCCTATGCCCATCTTTCCAGTTACACTACTTCATTGACTATGTTTCCAAGTAATATTCTAGAAGGTTCAGGGAGTTTGATTTGAGCATCTGAATTTTGAGAGGATCCAATTTAAGCCAAAATGGAGTTGTTCTTTATTGATTTAAGAAGCTTTAATTCTGAAACACAACTAGAATCTCTTACTTGTAAACCAAATATCAATCCCAGTTGTGTGTCAATTATAACATAGGCAGAATTTTTAATTTGTTTGGTTTTGAAGCAGGGTCTTATGCATTCCTGGGTGGTCTCAGACTTGCTATGCAGCTAAGAAAGATCCTGAACTTCTGATTGTCTGGCCTCTACTTCTTGAAGGCTTAGATTCATGTTCTGTTTTTCTGGTCCTGGGGATAAAACCTAGAACTTTGCACATTAAACAAGTAGTCTACACCTGACTTACATACCCCGTTTTAGATTTATTTCTTTCAATATATTTTTTCACTGATTATTTTTGTGGATTTTATATTATACCTCTTAATTTTATCAAAACTCCCTCTACCCCCTTCTGGATTACATGCATTCTTTCATGTATGTCAAGGCCCATCATGTTTGTGTACCCAAATGTCCCTCGGTACAAGTTCATCCTCTAGAGTCTAGACAGCCTATCTAGAGATCCTTAGACATCCTTAGAGATCAACTCCTGCACACCCAGCAGCAATCTGTTATCAATAGTTCCTCAGCTAAAGTTGGGGATTTTTGCCATTTCCTCAGTTCTATCCTGGGTTTTTGACTCGGTTGAGTTTGCGCATGCTGTCACCAATGCTATAAGTCTGTAAGAGCCAATTCCTACAGTTTGGGGCAAGAATGGGAAGAATATTCCTAGATACTAGTATGAGACAAACCATGAAGTCAAGATTTAGTGCCTGCTGTGGATTGAAGGTGGAATGTCCCCCATAGAACCATGTGTTGGAATACTGGTCTCCATTTGGCCCCACTGTGGAAGAAGGTCATGGAACCTTTAAAAGCAAAACCAGCTAGAGGGAGTGCATGACTGGGCGAGGGGGGCAGACTTTGAGGGATTTTTTATGATATTTACTCTTACATTTAGTTTACCAATAAAGAAACCGAGGCACAAATAAGTTAATCTCATATGAGGGTTTTATTTTAAAGATTTATTTACTTCTTTTGTGTGTATCTGTGGGTGAAAGACTATGTGTATGTGTACCACATACGTGAGGTATCCAACGAAGGTTGTACTGGATGTCAAATTCCCTGGAACTGGAGTTGCAGGTGGTTACAACTGATGTAGGTGATGGTAACCAAATCCAAGTCTTCCAGAAGACCCCATTTCCTGTTTCTCTCTCCCTCTCTCTCTTTCTTCTTTCTTTCTTTCTTTCTTTCTTTCTTTCTTTCTTTCTTTCTTTCTTTCTAGAAGACCCCATTTCCTGTTTCTCTCTCTCTCTCTCTCTCTCTCTCTCTCTCTCTCTCTCTCTCCCTCTCTCTCTCTCTTCTTTTTGTATGGAGATGAAATGTGATTCTCCATATCCACAGTCTGTCTGGTCACACATTCCTTTTACCATGTTTTCCCTCCATGGTGGATTGTATCACTTTGGAATTATAAGACAAAGCAAACTCTTTCTTCCCTAGGGTTCTTTTGTCAAGTATTCTACCATAGCAAAAGAAAAGTAGCTAATACAGTGTTCTTTGAGGTGATCAGAAACTACTCCATTCTGGAGAAGTCCAATAAGCTTAGCCCCAAATTCTGGAAGGATATGAACAATGCCAGGGACCAAGGACTGTTTCAGAGGTGGTTCAGCAGTTGTGACAATGGAAAAGTGGAAGAAAATCATGACTCTTACACAGCAGGTTAGAAAAGCAAGTCAGCAGATTCTATGATTTGAGCCTTTGACCCCAGATTCCAATAACATTAGGACTTTGAACCTTCAAAGCCTGGGGTGTGTATCCTTCCTTCTTAGAGAGGAGTCACCCAGAAAGAAGTCTACCAGTAACAGGATGTTTTTCCAATCTAATATGAAGTAATTTTAATATAAAAGTGGTTGTGCTGGGATAAGACAAGCTGCCAGAGCTACATCCTGACCTAGTACACTCAGGTTCAGTGACTGAAAGGAAGAAATGAATTGAGCTGTCTGGTTTACCCACTTGAGCTCTACTTCAATCCAAAAATTAAGGAAGAAAGCAGCGCTATTCACCGAGAAAGCAGCCTGTGACTTCCATGATGGGAAGCAGGGTAGACAGGAAACAGCAAGTCCTTGTGGCAGGTGGATGTGAGCAGAGACCCCAGAGATGAGAGCAGTGGGTAAGACTATAAGTCTTACTGCTGGGTGTCATACGAAGCATCAGGTGGACAGAGCTTGTAATGTCACTCCCTGGAAAATAGCAACCATACTTAATAACATTCCCAATATTTAGAAGACATGGGCTAGGGTCTTAAATGATGTGTATTTTACATATGTGATGAACTTGGATGTTCTATGCTTACAGAGACAGAAAGGATGCATGAAGTTTCACAGGGAAGCTTGCCTAAGGCTGGAGAGCAATTTGCAGGTCTGTACCTTGACACACCCCAGGTTTTAAAAGGTGTGTCATAAACAGAATGCTACAAAAGCCGTTATTCCCTGAAAAGAGTATAGCTGCCACCAGATGATGCCATCCTTTGACAGCACTATGAGCAGATTTTTTTTTTTAACTTTGACTTTATTTTTATGTTACTATTATTTTGTGTATATATGGTGTGTGGCTGTAAGCATGTGTTCTATGGCATACAGGTGATCAAGGGACAACTTTGTGGATTTGGTCCTCTCCTCCCACTGTACATGGGTACCAGTGATAGAACTCAGGTCTTTAAGCTTTTGGAGAAAGTTTCTTTACCTGTTGAACCATGTCGCTAGCCCTGATTGTTATCTGTTTATAATGAGATTCAAAGTGACAGTCGTTATTGCCAGATTTCGGAAGTCAATATTAATGAGTTAATTCTTGTTGGCTACCATATTTCCAAACAGAAATGGCATTCTTTATACATGGCATTTAAGACTTGGGCAAAAGAGGATCTCACTGTGAAACATTTCCCTCTGCCTTATTATCAGGAAGCAATGTCAAGTATGTTGAAGTGATGTGGCTTTTTTATTCAAAGTACTGTCCTTCCTTGAGGTTGTTAATAGTCATTTGGTTTTCGAATTGATTTCAGTCTTTAAAAGGTGGGGCTAGCAGAGGCGTTTCAAGCAAGGATAAGCCCCTAATTATCCTTATGACTCCGCTGCCATGGTGGAATATGAAAGAACTCTATTTTTAATTTCTTCCAGACAGTCTGAAAATCCTTTTCCATTCCAACAGCAACCACCACATCTCACACTTGCCTTTGAAGATATGTAGAATTCTACAATAGCAAACCATTTCCCTCCAAAAGGTTTGAACACCTGGTGCTGCACTGGAAATTGAAAGACATGAAAGAAAGGGTAGGAGCCATGGTGGCAAGGATGTTGTGTAGGACTGAGAGGCCAGGCAACACTGGAGTGTGCTTATTACATCCTGTAACAAGGGAAATTGGGCTTCTAGACGAAGTACATGAACCATTTAACTAAGGTCTGTTCACTACCCAATTCCATGGATTAAAGAGCAAATATGATACATGACCCCTACCTACACAATTTAGCAGGAAAAATGAAGATAAAGTGATTCTTCAAGTAAGCTTAGGTTGTAGGCTGCGGGCAAAGCGACACAGAATGGGAGCAATAAGAGGACAAGGGAAGAACAAAATTATTTTTGTGCGTCGAGAAAAATTAACAATAGGATATGTACAACTCTCTTTGCCCATATTATTTTGTAGCCTTGTCTAAATACTGATGGAACAGGAAAAAACACACTGGATCAGGGGAGGCTCCTTCCCTTACTGAGCTAGCTTCTCAATTTGCTGAATTCCTGTGCCATTTAAGAACAATGTCATAGATAATGTTTTGTTCCACCTCTCTGTAATAAATTCTTATAAAAAATTATTAGAGAGAAGAGAGGAGCATCTATTCACTCAAAGCAGTGGCAGCATTGACTGGGATATGGCTGGTTTATTAAAGGTCTAACATTGGATGTGGTTGTCTATTAGAGATGTTTGCAGTGACACAGAATAGGTGAGGAAGGGCTCTTTTAGTGGAAAACCAAGATTATGAGAACTGAACAGTTATGGTCAAACATTTCAATGAAAATAGGCAAGAACAGAAACTGGAAGCAAATCTATAATTCAGAGATAGCAACTTAGTAATAAAAACACTGTCTTCATCTCTTCTGGAACCTGAAATTTTAACAGTGGATGGAGGGAGAGCAAAGTAGCATTTGGGTTGAACAGAAATGCTATTATATTATTTAGTTTTAATAAAGTAGTCAGTCTTATTTGTTGAAACCAAATCAATAACTACAGCTAGAACTCAAGAAGTTAGGGGTGTGGCACTCCTGGGTAATTTGATGTCCCCAGAAAGAGAGGTCGTTAACACCAAGAAAAATATTGACATGTCCTAATTGGCCATGGTGACTAAACATTCTTGCTTGTGTGAAATGATATTGCTGCATTGCATTAGTGCTTACCTCTCATTCAACTACCTGTGGTAAACTACCCAAAAGATTAACACATCCAAGATGAGATTGTGTGTAAGTTACATCACACCTAAGTCTCACAGACAAAGTATTTATTAATGAAACAATTTCATACTCATGGAGACAACTAATAGAATGGCAAATATTTGTATATAACAGCACCGTGGTGGTCTTTCATCTCACCCTCTTACCAGACAATGACAGAAAACTACAGGCATGTTGTGGGATCCTGTCCCTCTAAGAACCCAACATTGTTGTTTACCTACTTCTGTAAGTGTGGAGCCAAGGGACTAGGCACCTGTACTTCCCACAACTGGGTCATATATGTTAGACTGAGGGTACCTGCTCCTTGTGTCTAGGAATGGAAGGAAAATTGGAACCTGTTTGAAACTACAATGACGCACATGCTAGAGCAAAGGACCCCTGGTGGGAGCTCACAATGTGCTACAGTGAATGAATTGGCAAAAGGAAACAAAATTATTTTGAGAGTGAGGGAAAAATAATTCACAAGATTATAACAAACAGTTTACTCGTGGGTTGATAACACTCACTCAGTGTATCAGGAAACCAGGACCAATGTTATGGTCAATGTTTTAAGAGCCCAAGATAATTGTAGTCAAGGCAAATACCATGTACCAAAACACAGAGCTTTAGATCTGAGTGTTTCAAATGGGGATACAGGTCTGCTGGGTGATGGTGGCACTTTACCTTATGTCTTAGACAACTTCAAATCACATAGGATTTGGAAAACATGAGCGTAAGGAAGCAGTGAAATAAAAGACGAGTCCTCTGACTCTGCCCCTGATTTTCCTTTGTTTGGGGAAAAAAACATAGAAAAACACTAATTTGTTTGCTGTGAGATTGTCTGTTATGCAGACCCTTAATAAGTGTTTTCATCATTTTGAACATATCTGTATGTAGCTGCAGTCTTAGTGAGGCTGTACGAGTTACCTTTCAGTTGCTGTGATAAACCTCATGAGCAAGGCAACTTATAGAAGGAAGAGTTTACTGGGCTTATAGTTATGGTTCCAAAAGCATGAGAGTCCATCATGGTGGGGGAGGCATGACAGGAGGCCGCCGAAGCAGAAGCCTGAGCACTCATATCTTCAAGCAGACAGAGGAAGCAGGTTGAAACTGAAAATGGGACACAACTATCAACTCTCAAATCCCACAACATGCTTCCCCCAGCAAGGCCACCCCTCCCAATGATTCCATGACCCTCCCCAAACAATGTCACCAGCTTACCAAGTGTTCAAATATTTGGAGCCTCTGAGGGACACTTCTCATTCAAACTGTGACAGGTACTGAGAAAGAACATGTCTTTGGCCAAGTCAAAGCTTTGTATAAAAGCTTTGTATAAAAAAGATTTATATAAGTAGCTAATTCAACAAAGACATTGGATTCAGAAATTCAGCTAGGAATATCACACTTGAATAATCAAAAGTGGTTTAGATGTTTATGGTAAATAAGGGTCTAAGAGTGGTGAATCTACCACCTCACTAGAGTGTGTGGGCCTCAACAGTTTTTGTGCTAATTTTCTTAATGGTAAAGGACTCAAGATACCGTACAAATGATATCTAAGGGAAAGATAAAATTGGCATTCAGTCTTTTCAGAGTAGAAGTCTTCAATCTGTGTTTCTTGGAGCACAAGGATTGTCCTGAAGTATGTTGGGAGCCCTGGTAAAGAGTAGGCATTCAGCAGAGCAGACACATGCTCTCTTGCACAGCTTCAGCATGCAGTGACAAGGGGTACATGTTCATGCACAGTCTTCAACACCATGCTTCCTACATTACTATGAGGCCTCATTTTCTAAATTGGTCATTTGACAACTCTGTAATCAGATCATGTTGTCATATCCTGAATAAAATGCTTCCAGGAATGGCATTCAGAATTTTATAATATTAACTTAAATCTAGAGCTATTATACTAAAGATTGTTACAAAACCCACTTTTAATGTGGTTCAACATAGTTAACACAAAAATTACCTGGTGGATCTTTCAAAGTGCACAGTTCTGTGGCATTCAGTATTTTCACATCAGCAAGAAAGAATACAAACAGAACAAAGCTTGTGGAAGTTTTCATTCGTCCAACTGAAATGTGATGCCCAGAGAGTAACAACTCTCCCTGCCTTTTGTTCCCAGTTCCTAAACTACTATTCCAGAGTGCTCTGATTTTGAGTATTCTAGATATCTCACACAATATTTGATCTTTTGTTACTAGCATATTCCAGGTAGCCCAAGTGACCATTACCACCTGTCAGAACTACCTTCTGTCTTATTATTAAACAACATTCTATTGTATTCTATTGTATTCTGTTCTTCTGTCTCATTTCGCTAATCATCCATAGATAAACACACGAGTTGCCTCTTCTTTTGGCTTGTGAGAACACAGTGTATAGATGTGTGGGTATCTATTTTGTATGCAATACAATTCCAGAAGTAGAATTGCTGGCTTTTATGCTAACTATATGTCCAATTCTTTTCAAAGAACTTTCGGCCACAATAGCTGATGCATTTTATATTCTAATTCATTCTTATGATTAATATTTTGGACATTTGTTTGTACACACACATACTTTTTACTTCTGCCTTTATACTTGTATTTCTTCTCTAAGAAAGACCACAGGGAAAATTTCTTTTGTAGAAAAGAGCACTGTTAACAATAGCTTTACCTCAACAGAGCAACCTGTTTGTATTTTCCCTACTGGGCACCATGAGTCATGTATTTTTGTTTCTTTGGCTTTGATCTCCAGGAAACTTGGAGCCAAGCTTCCAACCCACACTGGGCAAGTACACACCTAGCACCACATGTGTAATCATCCACTAACTCCAACATATTTTCTTAATTTTATTTCTTTCTTGTTTGAATTTGCTCAATTGCTTCTTAATCGTGGCTCATATGGAATCACACAAATGTGCCCATAGCCAGAACCAGGTAGGCTACACATAAATGAGCAAAGTGTTTAAACGGCCTCATGTTTAAATTTTATTAGAATACTTTGGAGTTCAGAAAATTGTAGGGTTTGTTTCATTTCAAACAAACCTAGAATTATAAAAGATTTAGAATCTGCTTAAAATAATTATATTTTACTTTGGTGAAGGGCTTTTTATAAACAAATTTGAATCATAGAATAAGTCAGAGGGTGAACAACAACAACAAATACCACTTGCTGCCTCTCTCCCAGCTGATAATGGGTATGTGCATATTATTTTAAACCTTTGTTATTGAATAAAGGTCTGCCATGGATAAAATTAGAAGCAAGTTTTTTTGTGTGTAATATGCCTGGCGTTCTATGTTTTCAATGAAACTTAAGTGAACAGGAAGGGGAGAAACTGTTGAAAGGCGTTTCATTTTTTAAAGTGCTAAGCTGAGCCATTGGAAAGGAGTCTAGGTGAATTTTCAGGAAATATTCCTTGACTGAACCTGGGAAGTATTGAATCTAATTAGGTGAGTCCAGTTTCATCTGAGCTGCATATGTACGCCTAGTGTTCACATCTCCCAGTAAAGACCATGCAGCAGCCTCTATTCATCCACAGTTAGGAAGCAGCTGGGAGGACACAGAGAACTTGGTGAATTCTTAGAGTTAAGACTCAGGAGGGCATCTAAGAGGCATTCGCGCCTATGCAGAACAAAGAAGTTTTGAACTTTGCTTCTAGACCAAATCCAAAAGTTATGATTTTTATATAACTTTATCTTTCTGGAAATAAATTTCTTATATTTAAAGATCTAAAGCCAAAAATAATTCTTAGCAACTTACAAACACAAAAACGTAATCCATAATTAAGCCTATATATGACTTTTGAGTAAATGACTAATGTAAGATATTTGTTTTATAATTATAAGGAAAATGATACATAAATATACAATTCACTAAAGAAATATATTTAGATAAGTCTAGAAGCACACAGTTTTACTATCATCTCAATTTTATCTGAATTGGCAATAATAATATGTCTTGGTAAATAACTTTTATAAATTATTAAATGCCCTTCATTATGGCAAATATTTACTTATATAACATTTTTTGTTATTAATACCAAGTATTTAATTTGTTGGCAGTTCTGGCATTGAATCTAAGGTCTTGTAAATGCTAAGCAAGATCTCTGACACTGAGCTACTTTCCCAACCTTCTTGTTACTTTTTCTTTGTGATAAGAACTCAACAGATTTCCCAGACTGGCTGAGAACTCAGTCTGTAGCTCAGGCAGGCCTTGAACTTGTGATCCTCCAAAGTAGCTAGGATGATAGACTGATACCATTAGGCCTAACTACTTTTTTACTTTCCTAGTGGCTATAACACTGCTTGTCTGTTATTCAATTGGCAACATTTCTTTACCTTTCTGTTTCTCTTATGTATATAATAAACAGTGTATATATTTATATTTGCTGTAGTTACTATAATCTGAATACATGTGCCTTAAAATTAAGTATCTTTTTGATATATATTCATCATTAACATACAGATATATATGCATATATATTTATATACATATATGAGTTTATGAATTTATATTTGGTAGTTTTTTTAATGTTTATTTTTTAATTTACATAAAATTAGAGATACTATGGGGTACAATGCAATATTTCAATAAATATGCATGCTTTGTATAATTTTAAATCAGCTAAATACATCATCTTTTTTAGTGTTTATTACTTTTATGTGATAAAACCTTTAGAAACCTTTCTCCCAGTTTTTTAAATGTACAGTGAATTGCTATGTGCATATCCCTTTGCTGTACACACTTCTTGATCTTATTTAACTGTATAGCAGCACTGATTTATCAACCTTTCCATTTTTCCTTGATCTCCCCAGCTGCTGGTGATCAGAATTCTCTAACTCTACTGGGTGATTTTTTTTAACATTACCCAAGTGAGCAACATTATACATTGTCTTTCTGTCCGTGACTTATATTCTTAAACAGTATGATCTCTTCTTCCTTTCATATTGCTACAAATAATAGGATTTTGTCCTTTGTTATGATCAATTAGTACATAATCACATACATATACCACATATTATTCATTGATCAGGTGATGTTTATGTAGGCTATTTAGGTTGTTCTCTATTTTAGATGTTATGATAAATGCTACAGTGAACATCATAATAAAAGTTTCTCTTCATGACCACAGAAATGGAGTTTCTTGTAAGCAGCATATAGTTGGGATTTGTTAGTGTATTTTTTTTTCTTTAATCCATTCAGTAACCCAATGCCTGTTCCTTGGAGAGCTTAACCCTTTACATACAAGGTAATTATGGAACAGGTGAGGTCTTACTCCTGTCATGTGGATACTTGTTTTCTAGATTTTATTTTCCCCTTTTATATAACCTTTTTTTGTGGATAAGTGATTTTCTACAGTGATATGCTTTGATAATTTGCTTATTATGTTGTTGAGTCTATTAGATTTTTTTTGCTTTGTGATTATCACAAGGCTTATAAAACATTGTTTTATTATTTTGCTGGGTTATAAAAGGACAGGTGATTTTTTAAAATTTACACAATATTCATGATGACCTTAGAGTTTCTCTTCATGGGAACTTTTAATATTATTTTATTGTTAGGCACAAAATACTCTTCTAATTATCAAATGCTAAATAGAATGTCTCAGATTTATACTCTTAACAGAAAATATGAAGAATATATTTAATTATATTTTCTTGAATCTATTTTTATTCTGTACTTTAATTTTATATATGTCCAAACCAAGGTATTATTAACAATTTTACTAGGACCTATTTGTCCAGAAGTAAAGTATTATTATTTTTAACTTTTAATAAACTCACCTCTGAAAATTAGTCTTTGAATATTTTCCTTCTACAAAAGAAAACACTTTAAATTTTCCTATTATTGTAGCTCTCTTGGTTATATATTGTCTGAATAAACTTCCTTCCTTGCTAAAGGGTAAGTTGGTAAGTGTAGAATCTTAAATCGGAATGTAATCCCTACAAACCACATGTCTGCTCTTCATTTGCATTGTATGACTTACTATGAAACTTAAGCTGATTCTTTAAAGCTCTTTTCTCTCTCTCGTAGTCACTTTTTTGACTGCTTCTAATATTCTGTTTTCATTTCTTTTTCCTTCCTTCTTTTAATTTTGTGCTACATCTCTCCATATATCTTTTCTTTCTCTCTCTCTTCCTCCTTCCTTAGCTCTCCCCTTCCTCCTTCTCCTCCTCCTGTCCTCTCTTCTTTTTGAAATCTGCATGTGGTCTCTTTCTACAGTAGGGAAAATTAACATTTAATTTTACTGTAATGCTTCTATTTGCTAAAGATCATCTGCAAAAAACACTGATGCTCTTAGTTAATTGAGAACTAAATAACAGAAAATAAAACTTTTATTGCTGACATCATTTATATCAGACTTGATGGCTCATTAGACTTGAAGATACAGCCATGTAGCCTTTCAGATGCTATGGTTTACTGACCTTATGTCATAAAAAGCCCTTTTCCATCCTTCTTGGAACAGAATGGGCAACAACAAATTCCCCACATTGGAAAGTTACTTGAAGTATATCTTTGTAATCATCATTCATTAGGAGAAAACTCGAAGTCTTCCTACTGTTTTTACTCAATGCTCAAACAGAGCATTAGCTACCAGATTCCAGTATGTTCATTTTATTTCCTAAATAAACCCAAGGAACCTGTCCCTTCTTTCCCAGAAAGCCTGCCCTCCTGACCATCTCATACTCATTGCAAAACCCATCTGAATCACCGAGTTAATTGTGCTGCACTTACAGATTGACCTGTTATGTACCAGGAATGCAGGAAGGAATGAACCTCCCAGTCACAGAGCAGACACTGACTCAAGGCACAGAATTTAGCGTGCACTTCATTCCTGTGTTCATTCCTCTTGCCTAAGAGTCAAAGTGAGGATGCAGGTGGTGAAAACACAATCTTGAGCAGTACCCCAGGTAAGAGTTAGCCTTTGACTCACATCCTTGGCATACTACCTAGATCTTACATGATCATTTAAGACTTACAGAATTATCTCTTCCAACAGTGTGGCTCACCAATATCTGTAGACACAGAAGACGAATTTAAGGTATAGAAAAAAAAGTTTTCATTTTATTGAATGATATTTGCTTTTCATCCTAGACATACATTTGTAAATTATATGCACAAATAATTATACTTATTTTAAGACTATAGAGAACCAGCAAGCAAATCAAAACAAAGGAAAATGAGAAAAACTGAATATAAAACCAAAGTAGAGGTTTGTGGTCCATTTAACAGTAGACCAATTTGTTTTATGTTTATTGCTTCTTAGTCAGTTCTGAAAGCGTATATGAGAGAATTTTCATTTCTTTCTCTCCTCTCTCCCTCCCTCTCTCTCTTTCTCTCTCTCTAGTTTTATGGAAGCAAAAATAGAATACAACATTGTCTCTGACTGCACTTTGTAGCTCAAAGAAGAGAATTCTAGAAAGCACTATGAGAATATGTACCAAGTCACTCCAAACTGTCAAGACACACTGGTCAAATATTTAGTCAGATAATCCAAGAAAGAAAAAAAAACAAAAGTTGTTGAAAACATAAAAGTAAGCAACCTGACAAGTGCATTCCATCTTTGAACTGGAATATTCTATTACCTGTTCTGTGTGTATAATAATTCCTTTTATACAGGGCCCATTGTATGGGATTAACTGCGTCTTTTGGTCAAAAATAGAATAAGATGTGGTCAGTGAATAAGCGATAGATGTTAACTAGAAAAATTTTTTAAAAAATGAAAAAGAATAAACATCCCCCCAAAATATGTAGGATCATTAAAAGATAAAATTTTTGGAATTGATTTTGAAATGCTGTTTGATTGAATCAAATCAGATTATAGGTCATGTTCAGTTTCTCACTAGCTGATATAACCTTAGTGTTAAAGTCTGTAATGTGATAACTGAGTTGTTGCCAAACTGACTCAAACTGTAGAGCATGATGCTGTGATAACAAAGTCATCACTATTTCCTTGCAAAACCTAAAACAATGTTTTTATTTATGAATCTCATTATTTGAGAATTATAATGTACTGCTGAAGAGAATAATTCTATTTATTTTTATAAAGTTCTAAAAACTTTTATATATTACTTTTATTTTATGTGTATGAATGTACCGCCTGTATGTATATAAGTGCAGCTGTGTCATTCAATGCCTGTCAAGGTCAGAAGAGGACATTGGACCCCCTGGAACTGGAGTTACAGATAGTTGTTAAGTGTCATGTGGGTGCTGGGAATCAAACCTGGGTCTTTGCAAGAGCAGCCAGTGCTCTTAACAACTGAACCAGGTCTTCAGACCCTATAAAATAGTTTTCAAGAAAAATTTAGTGGTGATTTATTTCCTGAAGGAATATAGTTTACTTAGGTAGATGATATCATCCCATCATAATGCTAAAAGATCTTCTGCATGAAACACCTCTTTCATCCTGTTTGTGTTTTCTCTAGCTCATGCCAGTAGTCTTCCCTCTCTTTCTCTTGTCTAATCTGGCCATAGTACACTTCATATTCTTCTGGTGCATCCATGCGATCACCTTCTTTTATTCTGTTTTTCACGTTCTCTTCATATAGAAAGCTCTTATATGATAATAAAGTTTTATTTAAACTTCTCTTCTATCTCCCTCTGTCCCTCCCTCCTTTCCTCCCTCCCTTGTTCCTTCCCTTTTTCCCTCCATCCCTTTCTCCCTCCCTCCCTTCTCTTCTTACTTCCTTCCTTATTGAGGTGAGGTCTTACTACATGGCCCTTGCTGGCCTGGAGATCCTTATGTACACCAGGTTGGCCTCAAATTTGCAGTGATTCTCTTCTTTTCATCTGCAAAGTATTGTGATTATTGTTGTGTGACAGCACATATGGCTCTATGGCCTTTTCTTTAACTTGTTTTTCTTTAGCTGTAACTATCGCTGTGTCTTTAATATAGGAGTCCTGTTCAAGGACAAGAATTCTGCAGATTCTTAACCTCTATGCTTTGGCCATTTGTGACCTTTTGTGTTCCTGGCCCTCTCTTGCATGAGTGACCTTCATTATGAGAACTGAGAGATTCATTAGTATCTTCTTCTTTACCCCGTTCTAGGTTTCCCCAACCTTAGCTGGAGAAATATTGGCAACTGAGTACTGCTGGGTGAAGAAGAGCTGATCTTCCTAAAACAAGGGGCTCTAGATAGGTTGACCAGACCTCAGAGGATGGACTTGCTCTGGGGATCATCCAGAGACACTGACTTGAGACAGCAGGCCTTAACATGGATGAGAGGGTTTATGGGTTCCAGTGGAAGGGCTATGAGAGGGTGCCAGTGGGGACAGGGGTCCAATGATGATTAAGATTGTTTGAGATGTTCTGTATGAAATACACAAAAATTCAATAAAAACAAATTAAAATAAATAAATAAACTTTTTACTTAGTTCAAAGGAGCCTCAGAGGGAGGCATAGTAAACACTCATCTCCAAAAATACAAACAAATCAAATTACACAAATCCAAACACACAATTCACACTTTAATTATTTAGGTGCCATTACACTATGTTGAAGGACTGGGTATTCTGCAGTCCAGTTATTTATTCTCTGCACTTTGGCCAGCTGTGAGTCTTTATATTATCAGCCATCCAGTTAGAAAAGAAGCTTCTCAGATAAGGACTGAGAAGTGCAGAAATCTATGAGTATAAAGAAAAGTATTTAGAACACAATGTGATACTATATCCATTTAGCAAAATAAACGTAATATGTTTATCCCTAGGGCCTATGATCTCTCTTACCACTGTTCTTGAGCTAGTTTATAACACCTGGCAAGAGATCTGTCCTAAGAGTCATGCCTTAAATTCAATCAGAACGCAGCTAATTACCATAACATTAATACCACCATGGCACCAATGTGGATAATTTGATAGGTCATTCAGTGTTGTTGCCAGCAAGGGTCAGAGCTGTTGATGATTTTTCTACTGCAGAAGCTTGTATAGGACCTTCCTGAACTATAAAAGCAATCCAGCAAGGTATCAAGGTATCAGCTTGATTTCCTCCCTGTCTTATGACCCAAGTCATGCTATCTGCAACAATAGGAACTTGCCATCAAGTTCTGGTGGGGAGCTAAGAGCAGTGGTAGCAATATTGTGTATTTTGGGAGGACAAGAATTCTACAAGGCAATTCTGATGAACAACATAAAGGATGGTAATCCCATTCCTGGCACTGGGCTGGTTTTTTTGTTTGTTTGGTTGGTTGGTTGGTTGGTTGGTTAGTTGGTTGTTTTTTGTCTCACTACATCACCCTGGTTGGCCAGAACTCACGTCCTCAAATTCACAGAGACCTGCCTGCTTCTGCCTCCCAAGTGCTGGGAGTAATGTGCCTTACAATGCCCGGCTATGGACTTTTAATTTGACAACCTTTTATGGAGCCTTAGAGAAGCATTGTCTCCACAAATAAAGTCAACTTCATTTAAAAGTCTTTGAAAGATACCTATATATCTGTATCTTTTATATTTCATGACATATTAGCAAGTCTCTAAGATATAGACAACTTCTAGATTTCTATATGTATTTTTCAAATACCTTCAGAGTTGGTTATTTCTCCCCAACCTGTCTTCCACTCTCCTCTCCTATTTCAAACCCTCCTGACTCCTCCCCCCTTATTCTCCTTTCCCCTTTCATATCACCTGTGTTGTACTAGTTTCCCTACCTTCCAAATCTGTCCCCTCTCATAATGTCATCTTTCTGGTTTCTAGGTCTCTA
>NW_008357493.1:4483329-4489140 GCF_000622305.1 Nannospalax galili | reverse complement strand
GACATTTTCAAACTAAGTGACCAGAAGTCAAATCTATAAATAGTAGAGATGATAGCCTAAATAAAGATGAGCAGTCTCTTAGCATGAAATTTCACTATTAATTTTTCTACAGTAATCAGTAACATGCCCGTTCTTGTATATTCAAAGAACTATGGTCATAGCAATTGATGGGAATTCCTGGGATATGTTGTTAAATAATAGAAAGTGAAAATAAAACAAAGAACAGAAGGGAATTAAATGTGATCACTGCCTATCTTCTTGGTTTTTTCACTGTAGATAGGAACTAAAGTAAAATTAATGTGTATAAGCACATTAAATCAGAAAGCAACGAGCACATTGGAATGGATGGTTCTGAATAAAAAGGCAGAGTCAGTCTGAATGAATGGAGGAGAACCACTTTTATGACATGGAATAGTTCATGGCTTCGGAAAAGGTAATAGGTGTTGAGAAACAATGGCGTCTCCCTCGCCATAATTTTACCCCTTCAAGTATGTCTGCTGTGAGAAACCAAAAAACCAAAACTTCTTCAAAAGATGTGAGAAAATAAAACACTGATATGAAAAAAATGATTTTTTAAAATGTTCTTGACAGATAAAGAATTGATGAGAAATATTATGTCATGTCTGTTTAATATTTGTCAATATTGATCAAAGCAAATTCACGCACATTGATGGACCCCCCCCAAAAAAACCCACTAAACCTACATTACTTGGGTAATTAATTATAAATTTATTTGAACTATCCTT
The DNA here is from genome assembly GCF_000622305.1 of Nannospalax galili. Taxonomy (NCBI): domain Eukaryota; kingdom Metazoa; phylum Chordata; class Mammalia; order Rodentia; family Spalacidae; genus Nannospalax; species Nannospalax galili. The sequence goes on along the minus strand of NW_008357493.1, from coordinate 4,488,394 downwards.
ACTTTTCATGGTAGCATACTGTTCATCTCCTAAATGAACATTTTCATGTCACTGGTTATATAAAAACAATATCTATGGGAGTCAAATGTAAGAATCGGGAGGCTAAGTCAAGGGCACTAAAAAAATTAACTCTGATTTCACTGAGATAGTAATCATTGAGTTGAGCTCTTGGTTCACTATAAAATTACAATTTTCCCCAGTATTTTTGACAAAGTACAAATTATCACTAATGCTTCAATTAATATTGTATTGTGATTCAAAATACCTTTGTCTGTTGCAAAGTAGGTTACTATTATGTTATTGTAGTTCGTATGTAGGGTAGAATGAAAATGAAAACATGTCCATAGCCTTGATGGCATATTTTAGTAAATAACCTTAGCACAGTGTGAAAGATATATTTGCTTTTGAGCCCCTAATGTGAAAGCACATAATTATACATGAAAATTTGAAATAAATTCATCATCACTGGAAGCTTGAAGAGGGGAATAACAATTTGTGGACTTCAGGAAGTCAGCATATTAGCTCTCACTGCAGCATCCTACAGAGTCTCCTGAAGACTAAGCTTAGTGCTCCAGCTCTAAGGTAGACACAGGGCTTCCCATCCTCCATGGAGATCTGGAAACAAATACTCAGTTTTAATAAGGATGAATATAAAGTAGTGGTCACTTTCACCTTCTGTTTACAGACTTCTGAGGCTGTATGACGCAGTGTTATACACTATTTCAGTCTTTTTCTGATAACCTATATGGCTTCTCTTAATAATATGGAATTGCATATTTCTTTAGAAAGGAACAAGAATGTACATAATATTAATCTATTGTGCTGGAAATTATTACAGTTCTTATTTTTTTTAAAATATTTTAGAAAAGTTTTAGTGAAACAAATAACTTATAACATATATATTTAACTTTTTACCCACTTATGGCCTTTGAGAATAAGGATTTTGTGTTATAGAAACTGAATTTTGACCTTGGTGATCTAAAACATTAATTTGTCATCAATTAATGACAGAAAATTCAAAACTTTTCTTCTAAGAAAGATATAACATGAGGGTCTAAGGAGATGGTTCATTGGGTAAAGTCCTTACCGTGACAGTATGAGGACATGAGTTCAAATCCCCAGTACCCATGGAAAGGTCGGGCATAGCGGAGCTCCTAACCTCAGTGCTGGAGGGGAGTATTTTCCCAGGAGCTTACTGGCCATCCATATGAGTCAAAATTCCAAGCTCCAGATTCAGTGAAAGACTCTGTCTCAAAGTAGAAGATGATCAGGGATAAATGCCGACACCTAACATTAACCTCTAGCCTCCATATGAGTGAGCATGCACACATATCTGCATATATATATATATATATATATATATAGAGAGAGAGAGAGAGAGAGAGAGAGAGAGAGAGGAAAGAGAGATACATCATACATAAAAACACTTTTTTAAAATAAGAACTTGTAACAGAAAATCTTAGAGACCTAAGTAATTTCACATGGTTGTTCTATACTACAAATACATTAGACAAGAGATGAAAACCAGTGTCAATTCTCTGTTCACTTTGAGGTACGCAAGCTTCTCCAATGCCCTCACTACCAGGGCTCTGACTAGTCCTCTGAACTGAGATAACATCCATCCTTTCAAGATGCTGTGACCCTGAGAGGTCAGCCGTGCTTTCTTCATGGCCTCTACCCCCTAGTTGGTTTGATGTATAAATCTCATATTTAGCAATACTAATTTCTTTTTCTATGAAGAAAGTCAAATAAAATTATTTGTATCTGTTAGGTTCAACAGCAGTCATTAAACACCAAGCATTTAAAAATTTCATTGTGGTGAATATATATATATATATATATGTATATATATATATGAAAACCTACTGCACAAATGGAAAATGTTAGCAAATCTGTGTCCTTTAGAGTATTTAGACAACTCAACAGATCCAAGGGGGTTTAAGTATGCTATGGGAATTTTGGAATTTGTAGATCCTATGTATATTTGGTACTAACCTATACAGCATATTTTAACTATATACAAAGAAACTAAACTGTAAGAGAGGAAGTGCCAGGCCTAAGCTCAGGCTGCACTAGAGAACACAGCTTCAGCCTTGAGAGCGCAGCCCAGCTCCTGCAAAAGAACCAACCTAATCTGCCCCCAGACCTAGAAACTGATAACACGAGAGGCCTGGATAAGGGGATCTATCAGGGAGTGACACACCAGCTTATGGGACACTGGGGGCAGGGGGAGAGATATATAAGGCCTGCCCTTTCCAGCGATAAATGAGTCTACAGCACCTAGCCTAGTGCCTGCTTCCACCGGACTCCTGGAGTCTGTGTGTTGACTCTGCGCCGCTCACCCCCACCTAGGCCAGAACCCTCATTCCCTGCAGTCCCTCAAGGGCTGGACCATGAGGAAACCTGCAGCACTAAACTAAGAGAGATAAACAAATACATTGAAAATCTTATAATGACTGTCATTTTGAGAACTAAATCTGAAGTCTGGAATGTTCTAAAGGGGTCATTCTACAGCTATATTTGAATTATTAATTGTCATTACAGTCTAATGACATTTCTATTGTCATACTCTGTATCCCAGGTTGGTCTGGCCTTTATGGCTTTCCTCTTCTTTCAGTCTCCCAAATGCATGGATTATAGGTTTACACCATTTTAGGATTTATGCTTCCATAAGAAGAAAAATAAACCATTAATAGATTGAGAGTGTTTTTCAATACCAATAGTAATGTTTTAATTGTCAGTATTCCTACAAACCTGCTTTATGATCATTACATTAACAAAAGGATGTCTTAACAGATCATCTTGAACTTTTATCTGGATCATAAACATAAATTCAATAAATTAATTGCTTAGAAACCTGGTTTTACTCCTTCTTTGCAAAGAGACACATTCCTTATACCATGTGTGGGTTTTTTTTTTGAGAAACTTTGTGAGCTCTTAAAAAATAAACTACAATTTCAATGCTATAGAAGTCATTCATTTTTCTATCTCATCTGTGAGTAGTTAAAAAATTAGCATACATTTTGTGAGCCATCATCTGCCCTGCTTTGTGGAATTCATAGTTCATATTTTAATATTTTGCTGCATAATTTTCTTCTTAATTTAAATTTTTCATGTATGTATGCTAAGTGTAAGTTGGAAAAACTTCTCCCCATGTTTTTAGAGAAAATGGCATCAGTTGAAGGTTTTGGCTGTGAAAAATTCACATGCAATAGGCTTTATGTAGGATTTTAACTTAAACTACCAATTTAGACATAACTTCAATTTAAACCATAATTCTTTCCAGGCTTCTTTAAAATTCAGCCCAGGTGGGAAGAAAGCAAAATATAGAACATTTTGGCAAACTTGCATCATGACTCAGTTTGAAAAGTGCGTGGACATTCTGTTGATTTAAGTTAGTGAAGGAAAAGCACACGTGATCAGCTAAAGATGGAATATCACATGTCAATATCTGTCTGTCTTAGGAGGATTGGTGAGGCTTCACTTTTCTGATCCTTTAAAAATAGCTTTTAGTTTTATTTTTTTCTTCACATAGTATAAGCACAATTTCAATGTACCAATGGTCACAGCTTCTGTTTTGGGAAGGACTACATGTGCAGATGTCACACACAAGGGAAGGCTCAGGCAAACAGCTCTAAGAGAATCTTGGTAGCAAGATGCAAATATCAATCTGTGCTCAAATGATGGCGCCAAAAGGCACTTGGGAAATGCCCATACAAGAGGGCGTCCTCTGCCAGAGACTCAGAGTCAGTGTGTTGGTTAACTGGAAAATGCTGTGGACACTGAGTGACTGACTCTGTATAGCAGCAATTTAAGGTGACAACTATGTGGTACAGAGAAAAAGAAGAAGTTCAAAGCCCCATTCACTAAAATCTTGCTTCCCAGTTCATGGTGTGGTTGGGAATTAACAGAAAATATAACAGGTGAAGCATAGTGTTCTAGTTTCCTTTCTGTTACTGTGATACAACAAAGCTAAAAGCAGTTTAGAGAGGCAAGGGTTTATTTGACTTACAGGTCAAGTCTGCCACTGAGAAATGGCAGGACAAGAACTCAGTAATGAGGCAGAAACTATGTAGGAACGTTGCTTGCTTGCTTGTTCTAGCTCTTGTTAACTACCTTTCTTATACAGCTTGGACTACCTCCCCAGGGAATGGTGCAACCCACAGTAGCCTGTGCCCTCTTCCTACACTGATTATCAAGACAATCCCTCACAGAGGAAAGTGTTAAAGACAATTGCTTAATTAAGACTTCTCTTTATGTTATTAGGCTATGTTGAGCTGACAGTGCTATCTATGACACAAAGTTTAGGAATTTTAGAAGATTGAATGAGGCTTGGAATGGAATATTGGGACCATCTTTTCATTTCATTTGCACCTGTTAGCTTCCATGAGTTCAACAATTTCTTCTGCTTTGCGTGCCCACCATGACACTTGGCCTCCCCACTTCTCCCAGAGCAAGAGCACCACCTAATTATGGACTGAAATTTCCCAAACTGGAACCCATAGTAAGTGGCTCAATTGTGCACGTGTGTGTGTGTGTGTGTGTGTGTGTGTGTGTGCGCGCATGCACACGTGCCTGCATGCCTGTCTGTCTACGTGTGAATGTACAGGTACCTACGTAGGGAAAGCCAAACCAGGATATCAAGTGTACTGAATCACTCTGCCTTGTTTCTTTGAGACAGAGTCTTTCAATGAACCTGGAGCTGGAATGGAAGCCAACAAGCCCCTGTAATCCTCCTGTCTCTGCCCTCAACAGAGCTGAAGTTGCAGAATCCCTGGTGACTGCTGTCCTTATGTTCATACTGGGGATCTAAAGTCAGGCCCTCATGCTTTCAGAGCAACTGAGCTTGCTCACTAAATCATCTTCCCAGCCTAGCCTCTCATTTTTTCAAGTTCAGTACCTTAGGTGGGATTTGTTATAGATACAAACACAAAGAGCAAACACAGAAAGAGTTCATTTAATTAAATAAGATACTTTTACAAGACAATGAATCCACACTGTAGGGCATCTGGAGACACTTGAGCCTAGACTTAATATACATATATTTATCTATCTACTAATAGCT
>NW_008357493.1:4475454-4483285 GCF_000622305.1 Nannospalax galili | reverse complement strand
GGATGCAGATATGGGAGGGGTCCTAAGTGTGATCAATATATTGTATGAAATTTGCAAAACTTCAATTAGGAAAAGAGAAAAAAGATACTTTTAAGTGAAAAATTTAAACAGAAGTCCTTTCTAAACAACTGTTTATTTCATAGATTTTTAAACATAAATGTTCAAATTTTTCCTGTCCAAATGCTAACTGGACTTTGAAAGATATATTAATGGAAAGTAAATCAAATACTTCTAAGTGATTGGTATTTTATATTTGCATTTAATCTGAAAACTTAGACTTTGCCTGATATCACTAATAATGGAAGCACTAAAAACTCCATGTATCTTGAGGATTCAGAAAAAATATTATGTAAGCAAAAGATGAAAAAATAAACCATGTGATGACACCTTAAATTATAAACCTGATGGGACTCAGATAGTATGAGATTGTTAACACCCACTAGGATAGCTGCAGTGTCTCATTTTAAAGTACATTTGTAAAGAAAATCTCAGGGAAAAACTTTGTTCTAAAGATCATAATTCTTTAAAACGTTTAGCGTATAGGTTCAACAAAGAAGGTAAAACTTAAATAGTATGCTGTGTTATAATTTCAAAATAATATATCATTTTACTCATTTTTCTTACGGGGAATTGTGATTTATAGGCATCTGAAACTGAAGTTATCTCAAGCTAATGCCACCTCTCAAGGAAATCATGATGAATATCATGTAATGAAGAGTGGAAGCAAACGCCCTTGACATTGAGTCCTTTCTAAACATTCATTAGAGTACATGGCATGATGGGTACAATAGACCTATGTACTGTCTGATCTAATAATGGTTTTGAATTATTATTCTTTCTGTCCACATAGATTTGATGGGGGCACCACAGTGATAGATCTGTTTTATTAATTTTGTTTATATGACATTACTTTTTTATTTTTGACACTGAATGGACACATTATCTAGGTTTGTTTACAACATAATTTTGCCAGAATGATGAATAATTACAACTAGTTTATAATAACTAAATATAATTTCATGTAGAATAATTATGTGTGTGTCATAGGATTACCATTATATATTTTCTTAATTGGAGAAAATACATTCTTATGACTTTTCAAGAAAAGTTTTCTTAATTTTAAAATTTTACCATTAAGATTTTTCAGAAAATATGGAGTCAGGATATTTAGATGAACTAGTCACCATTATTATTTAGAACATCTAACAGACTTTAAATGAAACCTAAGACTGAGGTAGGGGGATCATAACTTCAAAACCAGTCTGAGAATCCCTGTTTCAATAATTAAAATAAAAGTGATTGCATTGTTATATACAAAATAAAGTATGATTTTAAAAAATGGAGACAGCAATATCGTTTAGTTGATAAGGACACCTGCTGCCAACATTCAATCCTCCCAACCCATATTGTAAAAGGAGAGACCCCAATCCCCTGGACCATCTGACCGGGACACACACTGTGAATGGATGTGCATATGCGTGCATGCACACACATACAAATAAGTAGATAAGTAAATATAATAAAAGAATGTCAATACAAATTCAAAACAACCTCATAGAACTTAAAGAATTAGGGTGTAAATTCAAAGGTATTTATGCTCACATTATTTTTAAGCTACTGTATAATTTATGTGAAATATTCAAAATGTATAATAAAAATATAGAATTGTTTACTCAAAAAAGTATATTTTCCTATTTTTATAAAAAGTGACAAAATATAAGTAAAGGCAGATTTTTCACTCTTAAAAATATTGATGTGTTTGCAATATTAGTTATAAAAAATAGTAGTATAAAAGCTATAAAATGTATTTTAAAGGGGCAAAAAAAGTGATCTGACCTCCATACAGAATACAACATGTAAATGGATTGCTAGACTGTTTACATGATGCCTGAGCCCACTGGGCATTATTGAAACAAAAGCAAATCTTTTGTGTTTTGTGGTCATTAATCACCAGCCCGAGCTTCAGAGTTCACAGAAGTAGGTTTGATGACAACCATTTATTGTGAAATGTTGTCTGTGGCAATTCCTATTTATATAAACGTATCAATAACAGCTCCTGCGAATGTGCTACATTCATTTAGATTTATATTAAAAAGTGAGAGAATTCATTGGAAATATCTGAACTAAAAAAGCTCCAGCTTTGAGGTCTCCTTTCAAAAGGAGAACGAGGAGCCCAGATCATGGAGGTAGGAATGACTGACACTCCAGGGGCAGAGTTGCCTGATGTGGCATCCTTTCAGTCTTCCTGGGTGTGGCAGCAACAGCATTGCTCTCTTTGCCCAACCTGTGGGCTATGTTTGTTTATTTACCAATTGATTTGTGGTCCTTCATTTCCTATCCCATTCATTCATCTGTGACCACAACTATTAAGTTTCTGAAAGAATACTACTGTGGTGGTTTGGATGAGAAATATCCCCCAAAGACTCATGTATTTGAAACCTGACTTCCCAGTTGTTGGTGTTCGTTGGGAAGGTTATAGAACCTTTAGGGGGGAGCCTTGCTAAAGGACATAGTCACTAAGGGTTGACATTGAGGGTTTATGTTTCCTGTTCCTTCCATTTCCTGTTCTCTTCTTTTTCTGCTTCCTCTATGCAGATAAATTGTAATCAGTCAGGTTCCTGATCCTGCACCATGCCATGCACCCCTGCCATGATGGACTCTGTCTCTCTGGAAACACAAGTCAAGCAAACCCTTTCTTCTTTAAGTTGCTTTTTGGTCAGAGAGTTTAATCACAGCAACAGAAAGGTAACTAATACAGCTATGTATGAGAGGGGTTTCCATCTCCCCCCAAATTTGGTTTTCCTAGCCCTATTTCATATAAGAGAGCAAAAGAAAAGAGGCTCCCCTGAAGTCCTCATCACACTAAATCTACCTATATTTGCATTTCAAAAGTATCTTAGCCTTTCTTTCTAACAATTCCTACAACTTCCTGAAATCTATTTTTGCAAAAAAAGATTTCTTTAAAAATGTTTCCTGGCTAAACTAACTCTGCTAAGATTCTGATATTTGGAGATCTTCCCCACTGATGCATTTTTTTTAGGTCCAAAATTGTCTACAATGGTTTTTGTTAAACTTTGCCCACTTAACTTACTCAGCTTTCTCTATAACGAGACTTGCTTCTAGGTATATCTGTACTTGGTCCAGTATTATGTTGAAAAGAAATTAGTAGTGATTGATTTGTAATCAACTGACAATACACAATATTTTATATAAAATAGTTTACAATTTTGAAGTTATATAAAATAAATGGAGAACATTATGCTACATATATATGCTATTAATTCATGCATATAACATTTTGTGTTTCATGTATAATATATAATTAGTGAGACTGTTACTGATACATTTTTTGAAGATTCTTTTCTTTCATGATTAAATAAAAAAGAGATCTGTTAAAATTTCACATATCAACAAAAGAGTCCCCTGGGCATTCAAATGTGCCCTCTGAATCCTTCACTTCATTAACTTTTCTTGTTCAGTTGTGTGATATTTTTATCTATGGGTTTACAGGATGGAGCAGAGGTCTAACAGTCTCAACATCTGTTTAAAAGACCTTCAAGGACAGAAAGCCATCTCTGCTTCAGCCAGACTCACCCTCTACTTCAGGTGGGATTGGCCAGGGGACATTTATGCAAATGACAAAGGACCACCTGTGGTAATTATTTAGTTAGGTGTGTTCCCAAGCTGTCATACGGATGGGCCACTGGACCAGTGTCCTCAAGAACAGTGATATTTCCTTCCATCTGTTTCTCTTTTCAAAAAAAGGCAGGTGTCTTTATAATATTCAAGCTTCTGACAGGATCAGCTGGGCTTAACTACTGTAAGTTTTATTATGAAGCCAGTATGCAGTCACCTACAACCTTCCAGAACAGATCAATTCTAATGATAAGAGAACACTCTCCAAATACAAATGTTTACCATTATCAAGGTATCCTAGAGGTATGAAGGCTCTGAGAAGTCACTGTCACTAACTATGTAGAAGACCACATAATTGGACACCTTTCCTGACTGATGATGTCTTTCAGAAGTAACCCGAATACCTAAATGAGAGGAAGAAAAAAACCCAACATAAAGAGTTGGCAGACTCCACAGGGAGACATCAGATCTCAAAAATTCTAACAGAAGTGAATGTCAATTTTTCTACACATCCGTCTTTCCTTGAGTTAACATGCCACAATGGGTATAAATGCGCCATGACCAGGTTATACATTTTGTATGGGTAAAACACTTCTCCCTCACCCCAAGTCTCTGAAGTCATGGACTTCACAGGTAGCTACAGAATTAGCTGACATCTACATTAAATATCACATGACTCAAGAGCATTTGTATAAGTGATAGGGAGTTGTCAACATATTTTGACAGTATATCTAGCAAAATAAGTTTCATTACAGAACACATAGCTCAAATTCCTTGCTCTGTAACATGAAGAGGTGGCATTTCTCATATTTTGCTGTACAGATTTAGATAAATAATAATGTCTTACTCATATTAATTAAAATCATTTTTTATGATCTTATGCTACAATAAGATCATATTGATATGATATTGATATGTCTCAATATCTATGTGGACTGATGTTAAGCTATTATTAGAAACAAGCAAATTAGATGCCAGTAGTCAGTTTATTTTTAAAAATATTTTATCATTTTTATTTTATGTGTCTGAGTGTATTGCCTGCATGTAGGCAAGTGTACCCATGTCGTGCAATTCCCGCGAAGCTAATTTCATAAATGCTAATTTCATAAAAGTATTCTATCCCACATAGAAAAGCATCACTATATATTATTATACCAATTCACAGTTGTGTGAACTTGATTTTTTGTTAGCTTACTAGATGACTGAGTGAAATCTAGTTTCTGAACAACTTCATCTTCGTCAGGGTGGTCCAGTAGTAATATGATGATTGGTAAGAACGATAATTGGCTCAGCTTTGCAACATCGAGCTTAACACATTTATTTATTTATTTATTTATTTATTCATTTATTTATTCATTCATTCATTCATTTATTTATGTGTATGATTGTATTGCCTGCATGTATGTAAATGCACCCAATGTCATGTAATACCTGGGGAGGTCAGAAGACACTGTCAGATTCCATGGAACTGGAGTTTCAGACGGTTGTTAGCTGCCATGTGGGTGTTGGGAATTAAGCCCGGGTCCTCTGCAAAAGCAACCAAAGCTTTCAACCATTGAGCCATCTTTCCAGTCCCCAGCCTTACCATCTTAATGTAACAGTATGTGTTTGCAACAACATTATTATAGTTATTATATAATATTATTATAGTTTTACCAGAGAGAGTTCTGATACACACAACTGAGCCATTTGTTTCTTTTGACTAAGTCTTTTGATGAAATAGTACAATCAAAGAAAGCAATAGGGCATAGCCAAGGCCTGCCACAGCAAAGAATAAATCAGATGTGATCAGTACTTGGGCTCAATTTCTTAGAAGTTCATTTTCTTCAAACTGTTATAAACTGGCAGACAGAATGTCTTGCCTTCCAGCAATCTGACAGGTCTCATTGAAACCAGTGAAATGGCAGCTAGAAGTTAAATGGGTGCCTGAGGTCAGCTGAGAGGCTTTTCTTCTACTATTAAAAATGTATTTCTAAGAACTGTTCTCAGAGAGCTTTGACACTCCCACACACATACAAGAAACCTGGGTTACATCCTTACAAGAATGATATTCGCAGTGTGAGACAGGGGGCTGCAGTTGGAATTCCATCAGTGAGTCACAGAGAAAGGCACAGCTCTTAACAGCCTCCATCTCAGAAAAAAAAAATGTCAGTGATGAGTGTCTTGCTGTAGAATCAGCCACCTGTTGTGTGGGAAGGGAATAATAACAGGGTCAGCACACCACATGTATTTGGTAAGCAAGAAGGAGTTGGCACTGAGAAAGGAGAGAATGGTTCCTTGATCAAAGGAAAGACAAATTCAAAACAGAAAGATAAGATGTGGGAAGGGATTTGTAGGGAGTGGGGATTTGGCAGAGATGAGAGGGTGGAGTTAGAGTAATCAGAATACCTTATATCCACATATGAAATTGTTAAAGAATAAGTTTAAAAATGAATTTCCTTTTGAGTATCTTCATAACATAATAGTTATAACTATCACATGAAACACTTACTTCCTGATTCTTTTTTCTTCATATTTGGTTTACGTTGTGGCAGTCTACGGATGCATGTAATAGGAAGCCAACTTTAAACTTGGAGCATTGGAAAGGTTAGATTTGCAGACATAGAGCACTCTAAAATGTTTTAGAATATGTAGTAAAGAATGAATTGCACAGAGAAATGATAGGAAACTACAGGAAACCAACAGGTCAAGATTTGGATTCAAGGTGAGGTCAAGAAATGGATTTTGAGTCAGATGGGTTGTTTTTTCCTGGGGAACATACTAAGCACCTCCTCTGACAGGAGGTGCTGTGGTGCAGGGGAACCCTAGTGCAGTCATCCTCTCGTTCATTTAAGAAAGCTATGCTCTGTTTGTATAGATGACTGATGAATTTGTATTCTATTACGAAAGTAGTGGCTGCAAATATAGTAGAAGCAAAAAAAAAAGACTTGAGGTTATATGTTTTCCATGTAGAAATGGAGAGAGGTGAGAAGGGAACAATTGAGGCAGGGAGGGAAAGCCATAAGAAATGACAGTTTTCTAAAGATCACTATAAACCACTAGCTTTGACCCAAAATTAGTTTCTGAAGAGGTAGATTCATACAAATTACATCCCTTTGGAATAGCAGTAGTCATTTTGTAACCAAGAAGGATGGCTGACTTTTACAGAGATTTTACTAAAATACAATGTTACAATCAGTCTTCTATGTATGGGATCAAAATATATACGATTTACTGTTCTTATTTTTCATGTGTATGACTGTATTGTCTGCATGTATGTAAGTGCACTGGTGTAGTACAATGCCTGTGGAGGTCAAAAGAGGGCACTGGATCCCCTGGAACTGGAATAACAGACAGCTGTTAGCTGCCAAGAGCAGCCATCACTCTTAATCAGACTCGTCTCTCCAGCCCCTCAAAATATGATTTCAATTCAGGTAAATATCTTTAACTTGTCTTTTATGGGTGTATCTCAACAAAAGAGAATATTATATTTAAGAAATGATTTATATTTAAAATGTATAATAAAGTGCACTATTCAACATATTAATAAATATTTCAATATGTGTATTTATATACACGGATATACAATAAAACTTAGGCATAAAAATTGTGCCTTTTAGATTTCATTGTTTTTATAATTATAAATCAGTTTCTAAAACTTTGAAATTTTACTAGATGCATGCTATTTATATTTATGATAATCAAATATATTTGATGATTCTTTGTTTTTTATGCCCCCATTTTACTTTTTTATACATAATTACCTCTCCATTAGAATTTAAACTAAAAGCTATAACATTTTCTATAGCTTCAATGAGCTTACATTTTAATTTTTTAGATATGTATGCATCATTTTCTTTCTGAAAATGTTTAAAAAGTTCTGCTTTCTTATATAATACTATTTTGAAGGAATTTAAATGTATTATCAATTTAAAACATATTAGCTCATCATTAATTGACAATTGTCAGTTATTAAATATTTTGAAAAAATTATTCAGATATTTTAAATTTAGTTTTGTAGTAGAAAAGCATAATTTGCAATAATCTTTATGAGGGTTCAGCAGTTAAGATGATTGTTGTTCTTTCAAAGCACCTTAGTTCAGTTCCCAACAGCCACATAAGTTGGTCCATAACCACCTGTAACTCCAGCTCTAGGGGAACCAACAGCCTACTGTGGCCTCTATGGGCACCTGAATGAAGACTCTCTCTCTCTCTC
>NW_008357493.1:4469687-4475407 GCF_000622305.1 Nannospalax galili | reverse complement strand
ATATGTTAATTTTCAAAAATTTTATAACAGTAGCTATTTTGGGGGCTTTACTCTGTCAGTTACAGGATGCTAAATCATAAAGAAAGTGTACTGTTTAGGAAGTCAAAAACACAGTTCCAACCAGATCACATTTAATAGTCTTATATTATTTTAAAGTAAATAATGTTATAGTCAGAGCAGCACAATTTGAGCACTATTCTAGTGGGCAACATTCTGCATTAGTTCTTTTAAGTGAATGCAAATAAATCCTATGAAGAAGGGTATTAGTTTGGCAAGTCTATCTTAAAATATTTTATCCTCTCAAAAACCACATTTTGAATATTTTCCTAGCCAGGCTTCTCTGCTATCAAGGACATCATTGCTCTTCATTGTTTCTTAGCATTACCATCTAATTGAATGCAAAGCTTTCCTCTCTACTCTTTGCTGGTTCAGTGATTGTACCCCGGATTTTTGAGTAAGGTTATCTGTGGGAACTAGCCTTAATGGGTATAATTTTTATTATATGGTACAAACCATAAGTTATGTACTTGGACGGTATTGTTGAAATAACTGCTATTTATTTTTAAATATACATATTAAAAAGTCATAGTAACATGTTGGACCACATAGTAGTGCCATTTGCTTACGTTCCCTGCTTCAGTTCGCACATGACAGGTTCTCTATTCTGCTCGCCTATTGTCCCAAAGTTTTAAGATGTTAAGCCAAAATAGCTACATCACATTTATGATTTAATAAGACATTTTTACATTCATTTAACCTAATCGAAAAATAATCAAGCTATACATTTTTTCTGAACATTCCTTTCAAAGTATGATTTTGTTTATAATATTTCTTCATTTGGAAGTTAGTTAATAAATTACAGACTAGACAAAGCCAAAAATAAATTAATAGTAAAATTTTCTACTACATTATTTTATTAGATGATCATTTTAATATATTATACAAATTACATTAATTTTTTTACTAATAAGTTTACTATAGACCACTTTCTACTAATGAATTCCAAAATTATTTCATTAGGCTTCTTAACAAGGAATAATACTCAAATCGGAGTAAAACATACAGGTGACTAGTGGCTTATTCATTTTTAGAAAAGAAAATGTTTTACACAACAATTAATTCTGAAAAAATAGTAATTGTTTTGGGAGACATTGTCAAACCATTTAAGATCAGAGTGTAAATAGGAATTGGAAGCAAATTCCTCTAGACTTGGAATCAGAACTATCTAGTATGAATTTTTAACTCTGAAACTTCAGACATCTATAACCTGTTCAAATTTAACTGTGTAGAAAGCATGATATTCATTTCACTGGAATAAATATCAAGAGGAACAGCAACACACAAGATCAGATGTTCATCCCCAGAGAAAACACCACGTTATGTGGTATGACACAGTCTGATTAACTGTTCACTCACCACTCGAACTGATCAAATGGAAATTTATTAGCAAATTTGCTATAATCAAATGAGCTGTAAAATTAAATTAGAAATATGTTATAAGCTTCAAGTTAAAATGTTATATTAAACAGACAGTTTAAGTAGTAACTTTGCATTTAACATTGGAAAACGATGCTAATAACAATTATTTGAGCCACACAAAATCACTGCTTTTATGGTTGAAAATCATTAAATACTGTCAATTTTCTATGACTTAAGCTATAAAAGAAAGCTTAGTGTTTAAATCAATAAGCGCAGATGTCAGTCTAATTGAAATCTTGGTCTCCTTGCTTACTGAGTTTAAAATCTTAGGCAAATTAATGCTCTGAGTTCCTATTCCTCAAATATAAAATGATGAGTGTGACATTACCTATATCGCATGATCACTGACAGGAAAGAATGTCAACTAACAATAATTAGTAATTTTATGGGGAATAAACAACATTGTTTAAATGCTAACCTGAATTGCTCTGGAAGCAGTGCTCAAATGTTACGATGATTTTTCAATAGAATTCCTCAAGCCATCTTATTAATTCTTAAGCTTTAATATGAAATGGGCTTTGTCCCTTCTTTGTAGCCTCTTAAAGCCTCATATTTCCCAAATCACTGGAAAAGCACCGATTCTACAGTGAAATATCAATAAGCAAAAAGGAAAAGCTGTAAATGTGTAAAAATGTAAAATTTGCACACCAAAATGTTCATATCTTAGGAACACACACACACACACACACACACACACACACATATGTATGAGAAAGAAGACACTCAACGGTACTGGAACTGCTTTTTAAGCATTTTCTAAACACAGAACATAACACAATTGGGTCTGTGATCCTTGCCTGAGGCCCTTATTGGAACGATTTATTCATTATCTCACTACAAGTGGTAAGGTATCTGAAAATAATCTTATCAAGACTCTAGATTTGTCTCAGAAAGACATGAGATCTGGAGGTTTATCTTTGAAGCTTCTCCACTGGGAAAATTCTTTCCCTCGAGAAAATTAAACAGCTCAGAATGTCAAACTTTGATCTTAACTGCTCACAACATTCAGAGGTATTACTAAGACAGCAATTTCCTTCTGTTGCCATCTGCAGGTGTGAGCCTCAATAGCAAAACACAGAAAACCCACAGAATCAAATTGTTGCAGAAAATATTCTCCAGGGTGTATTTTAGTAATTATCTCATTTATCTCATGGAACATATTGGAGAGTAGTGATGGGTAAGTCAGGAATGAAGAACTCCATCAGAATATTTTATGTATATTGGAAGAAGTAGTTAGCAATTAAAGGACGTGATTTTTGTTGTGTATTTTTAATAGCTCTGTATAAATTATTTCTAATTACTGAGTAATGAAGAAGGGCCACATTTTCTAAAATCCATTTCAAGCTCAACTAGCCCCAAACAAAAATATTCATTGCTCCCAAGATACCTATTTCTTCTGTGTA
Source organism: Nannospalax galili (assembly GCF_000622305.1). NCBI lineage: Eukaryota > Metazoa > Chordata > Mammalia > Rodentia > Spalacidae > Nannospalax > Nannospalax galili. Next base: position 4,472,525 of record NW_008357493.1, on the reverse strand, counting down.
ATTTTATCACTGTGATGCAGATGTTTCTCTGAGGTTTCTGATGAAGGAGCAATATCCACAAAATAACTTCCCTTCCCCTCCAGGTAGTAGAAAGACTTATTCAGCTCTGGAACCTGAAACATTGAAATCCGCATTGATTGTTTTCTGCTTGTTTGGCTCCTAAGACTTTCTCTTCATTCTTTCTCTCTAGTGCTTTCGGACACCTTTCCTCTTTGTATAGTCACCACTCACCAGTGGAAACTCCTTTAAGTGGGAGATTGTTGGCATCTTGGTGCCCAAGTATTCAAAAACATTCTTGTCCATTTAAATGCTGAACAATAAAAGAACACAAAGGAAAACTGATTATGTATAGAAAATTACAATGAATTTTCTATAGCATCAATATATGAAAGTCAAAAGTTTTTTCTTGATTTGCACGAGGAGATGACCTCCTTTAGTGACACTAGCTTCATAAATGTGGTTGTGCATCTGGAAAGCCCATCCACCATATGTCTAGACACTAGATGGATTTTGAAGAGCAGAAAGGAAACAAGGAAGGAAGGAAGGAAGGAAGGAAGGAAGGAAGGAAGGAAGGAAGGAAGGAAGGAATGAAGGAAAGAAGGAAGGAGGGAGGGAGGGAGGGAGGAAGGAAGGAGGAAGGAAGGAAGGAAGGAAGGGAAGAGAGGTGATAGAAAGTGTTATACTTCATATTATTAAACAAAAACTATCACAAACAACTCAAAAAAACCTTATTGTCTCACATTTGATGAGTTGAGAATATGGGTGGGTTTATGCCAGGAACTCTACTCTTGCTTCTCCAAACTGAATTCTGGAACAAAGAGGTCAGCTGGCGCAGCAATATCCACTGAGGCTCTGATCCAAACGCTGTTAGCAGATGTGGTTGCAGTACAGTGAAGTGAAGGTCCCATCTGTCTCCAGATTCCTGTGACTCATAGCTGCTGAAGGTCACACTCAGTCCTAGTCATGTGACCCTTCCAAACAGGTTAATGGATTTATTAAGAACTGGCCAGGCAGCTTCCCTAAAGTGGCCCACAGTGGAGTTTTATTACTTATAAATTATATGTTAATATAACACCATCACAATAATGATGGTCTCTTGCCTTTGCAAAGTATAACTAACCTGGCTGATAATTTTCCCTTTATTGGATTAGGGCTTCCTACTCTTATGAACACAAAGAGTAGGGACAATAGGGAGTGGAATATGGGGGTCACCTCTTCCTTCCTCAGAAGATCTGGTTGGAGGGCAAATTCTGTAGACACGTAACAAAGGAGAGTAGCTCATACCTCAGTAAGGCATAGTGATCATTGAGTGATCATTGACTAAGCCTGATGAACAGGAGAAAAGAACATGTCTGGGAATCAGAGAGACAAATAACAGGCTCAAGCTCAGGGTGATGAAGCTGAACAACTTGTTTTAAATTCTGGAAAATTCAGCTTTCTCATTGATAGACTGTATAAACTAACAATAATGTATGATAAAGTATGATAATTGAACTTTGAATGTGTATCTTTTAAGGATCAAATTTTCTTACCAATAATAATCCTGCTGTCGCATAAACAAAATGAATCTAGACAGGTACGGTGAGGATTTCTGTACATCCCCTGTTGCTATACTTTCTCCTGCAGTGGGCATTATGATCAGCCATAAAATCAAGTGATTTGTTTTCTGTTTCTTTCTGAAGGTCAAGTCAGGTCACTCACCAGATATATGCTCCACAAAGTTCCATATCATAAAATCTAATTTTGCAATGAGATCATTTCTGGTATCTTTGATAATCAACATGCTATTCAGGGAATAATGCCCCTCCAAGGAAAAAGGTCCCTAGCAGTCACATACTCAACTTGAAAGGAACTGAGATGATGAGGCTCACAATCTCCATGGAAAATATAGATATAAGCAATTTCACACTCACTCAAAAGGAGCAGGTATACAGAACTGAATACGTATTGTAAATCTTGATGCAGAAAAATACACGTAATTGTTAACATTTATCATCAATAGTGTCCCTACCTATTTCTTCAGCTGCTATAAATAAAAGGCAACTCTAGAGGTTGCTGAAGGGAATTGTAGTATACTATCAAGAGTTTGAGAGAAAAGGGAAATGAAATGTCTTTGTGTCCTACAAGAAAGAAATATAGTAAGGAAGTGCTATAGAGCTCAAAGACATTGTGTTTTCAGTGCTCGTATTTCATCTCATCTGGGACCAAGTTCAAAATCACCACAGGCATATGCTTGGTGTGTCTCACAGTGAAGTTAGGTGTTAAAAAAGTGAAGAATCTGCTACTCTCCAGGACAGGCTAAAGTTCACACTTGGAAACATCTAAGAAAAGCTAATGAATATCACAGGTGCTTGAGGGTAAATTAATTTTAAAAATATATTTAATTTATTATTATTCAAAATCACCACAGGCATATGCTTGGTGTGTCTCACAGTGAAGTTAGGTGTTAAAAATGTGAAGAATCTGCTACTGTCCAGGACAGGCTAAAGTTCACACTTGGAAACATCTAAGAAAAGCTAATGAATATCACAGGTGCTTGAGGGTAAATTAATTTTAAAAATATATTTAATTTATTATTATTCAAGAAACTGTTATACTAAGTGAGTTAACACAATCTCAGAAAAAAAAATCGACATATGTTCTCCCTCATATGTGGATCCTAGGATCAGACTCTGATAAATTAGTATGCAAACAGACATAACTGCAGGAACCAGGACAAGGGTAAGGAAACAGTGAGGTAAAGGAAAAGAAATAACCTGAAGGAGAAGATTAGTAGGTAATAGGCCTTAATAAGGGAGATATGGATAAAAATTGGGTTAGTTTAAGGGAGGGGGGAGG
>NW_008357493.1:4466962-4468673 GCF_000622305.1 Nannospalax galili | reverse complement strand
ATGTCAATAGGCTTGGAATGAATTTTTCTGTATGAAACTGTGTGTTTTGACAATGAAGAGGAGATCTTTTTTAAACATTGGAACCTAATTTAATTTTATCTCTTAGAGAGTTTATAATGAGTATAAGATTTTATAAGTGTAATAATTCATCTGTAAACCTAGAAATGTACAGCCAATTTTGAAAGAGATGTACCCTAGCTCAGAAAAATGTTATTGAATAGGTTAATGCTGTTGTAATGAAATGCTTCTTTTAATTAAAAAAATAATAATAATATGTCCTGTAACAGTTTACTTGAGTTGCTTCATTTACTATAAATATAAACATGTTATAATGTACACAAGATGCAATATTTAATACAATGTTTATGTAATACAAAATACAATGTTTAGGATAGTTGTTGAAATAATAAATGAGAGATTATGAAATAAAAAAAATATATTCATTATTATTCTTATGTGTGTGAGTGTATTGCCTGCATGTATGCAAGTGTACCCATGTCGTGAAATGTAGTTGGAGATCAGAAGAGATTGTCAGATTCCCTGGAACTACAGTTATGGACAGTGGTTAGCCACCATGTGGGTGCTGGGAACCGAACTGAGGTCTTCAGTAAGAGTATCATTTGCAAGAGTAGTCAGTGCTCTTTAACTACTGAGCCATCTCTCCAGTCCTGAGGACAAAGTCTTAAAATCATACACTGGAGACATTTTTGTAATATTCTTTTTAGTAAGCAAATTCAACATCTGTTTTCTAATTCTTTTCTTTTGAGATCAGGCTATTTCCTACTCTAAGTTAATCCGTACTGTGAAAAACATTTCTTTTTTCAGGTTAGGTCTTTTCTTGAGAAATTTCACTCCACATGCAGCATTTGAGTCCATTTTGAGGGCAAAACCAGAGGCACAATGGCTGTAACTTAGAGAGCTAAAAAAACATCTACCCAGCACATCCATGAGACCAAACTAAATAAATAATTCCTCAGTGTAAACAGGGTGCCACTCTATACATTTATCAAAGTTAATTAGAATGAGGTGACTATATGGGCATATTAACACCATATTAGGAAACCCAGACCTAAAATCTTGTTAAGAACACCACACTGAGGAAAGAGTGCAACAACCTCATGACGAGCTTATGAAGAGATGGGAACTTACCTAACACTGAAATGATAAGGGCTCCCACCAATGTGTCATCAGACTATCTGGTGTATGCATCGAAGAACCTACAGGAAGAGAAATCCCGATTGCCCTAGAGTCTTCAGCTCAGCTTGGTTCCCACAGTTGGTATTGCATACTCAAATTATTGTTGGGTCAGAACCTGTTCATCTGTCTAGACCTACCATTCATTCATTTGACCATTTGTCCATCTGAACCTGGTCTTAACCTTCACGTGTATATGGCCTCTACAGTTTTATTACCTTGCTTGTGCAATTCAATTTAATCCTGAAGCTGTGCTCAAACCTGTGACTCTTCACCTTGGCTCTGCAGTATGTGCCTCCTACTGATTTCTAAAACATCAGCAAGCAGTATTTTCGTCCCTATTCACCTCCCACCTCTACCTCTTGGTCTGTTTGAAATTCCTTTAATTCTAATGGGGCTTCTTTTGTCCTTTGTGGCCATTCTGTATATAGACAGATAGAAAGATGATGAAAGATAGGCAGATAGAAAGATATATATATATATGTATATATATATATATATAGAGAGAGAGAGAGAG
>NW_008357493.1:4458320-4466872 GCF_000622305.1 Nannospalax galili | reverse complement strand
AGTGTGTGAGTGGGGAGGTGGGGGGGTGGATAGGGGGAGGGGGAGAGAGAGAGAGAGAGATATATATATAGAGAGAGAGAGAGAGAGAAAGAGATTCACTGATTTACTGTGTGCTATGTAATCTATGTAATTTGTAATCTAAAAGTTAATGTTAGTAATTAAGTTAAAGAATCTATACTATCTAACAAAGGAACTGGGACTACCTGGAAAATTTCTGCCAAAGAAACTGCAATATATTGGGGCTGGAGAGAAGGTTTAGTGGTTAAGATTACTGGTTGTTCTTGCAAAGGACCTGGGTTCAATTCACAGCAACCACCTTGTGTCTAACAACTCTATTTAACACCTGTTCTAGGGGATCCTCTTTTCGCCTCCATGGGCATTGCATAGAGGAGTGCACTTACATTACATGCAGGCAAACACTCAAACACAGAAAACAAAAATAGATTTTTAAACTTTTTAAATATTTTTTCAAGAACATAAAATATATTTTGAATGTATTGCTACTCGAACACTCATCTATGTTTCTGGTAATATGTGCTCGTGATATCTCATCCCATGGTAAAGGACTAAACTTATTAGCACCTATACAGTTTATTAGGTTTCCTCCCCTGAACAGTCCTCAGAATTTAACTTGATAATTCCTTTGGGTGGTTTTCTCTGTTTTTCCATTATGCCTCAGTGTGTAGCTCAGAGTAATTGGTCTAGCCTAAGTTATATATCTTCTGCCTCTGTATCCCAGTGCTGGAAATATAAACATGTGCCAACATGTAAGACAATCTATAAGGCTCTCTTAATTTTGCCTACCTTCTAACTCACCTGCTAAACAATGATTAAAGATGTTCCCAGGGTATCAGCCAAATTCCTGTGTTCCTGCCCTAGGCTATCCAGATGCCTATGTCAACCTAAAATTCACAATGAAGGTCCTGACTAGCCAGGCAACAGAACAAGCTTAGGCAGTAGAGAAGAGTGGGAGACTACTCTCCAAATCTCAGCTGCCTGCAACCTAAAATTCACAATGAAGGGCATTAGTAGCCAGATGACAGAAGATGCTTGGGCAGGAGAGAGAGTGGAGACAGAGCTCCAAGTCCCAGCTACCTACAAATGATCGATCCTAAGTAAACTATAGTACACTTACTTCTCTGGACAGTTTCCACTGTTGTCTAACAGTATCTTAAATCTACACTGCTGCATTTACTTATGTGAGATTGGACTCAAAACTAAGAAAACTGTTCTTTCCCCTAATCTCAGTGGTGAGATGCTTGAGTGGACTTCCTGTTAGTCCTTCTGTTGATGGTGACATTCATGTGCCATCATTCGAATTATACTTGGACCTCATATTCTAACTATACTACATAGAAGTTTAAAAGCATCCAGGGGCTTAGGCTTAGGATATTATTTTGTCTGTCATGAGCATATCATTTCAGAAACATTAACAAACAAATCAGTGTCCTTCTATAATGTCAGAATTTATTGAAAAACAATAAACTCACAAGGTAAAACAGTATCAATGACAGGAATGTGCCAATAATACCACTTTCTTTAGTAGCACAACTAAGGCAAAACCAAACTATTTTATTTCAATTTTAGATACTAATTTTAATTTTCTTAGGACACATTGAACAGTAAATATGTCCTTGCATACGTGTGTTACATTGTGGATTCAAATGATCAAAGAACAGAGTTTCAAAGCATTTAGAAATGCACTGATAGAAACATAAATAGAATCTGTATTGCTAAAGAAGCCATGTAGCTACAAAGAAGAAGATGCTGCTGTAGAGTCAAGCAACCATGGGCCACATGCTTGAGATAGGAGCTGTGGAGTTTAGCCCAGCTACAGAGGTAAAAGTGTAGGACCATGTCCACAGGAAGGAACTGGTTGAATGGATGGATATTAATCCATAGGGTAAACATAAGGAAAGTCAGATGGCAGTAGAGGTGATCATCTTAACTTTGGGGACAGAGCCAACTTGAAGCCCCAAGGACATTTAGGAGGTCTCTACCTGTTGGTCCTTGACACACACCATTTGTCAGATATAGATTAGTTTGGCAGGCCAGTACAATTGGACATCAGTGCTGGTATCCACCTCTGAATGAGATCCAAGTGAATGAGTTATATTCTTTCCTCAGTCTAGTTTCATAGATAAGTTCCTCAGTCTGTTTGTCCTTGGTATGATTTCAGATGTCAATGTACCCCTACAGTTTTATTCACTCTGAAAAATTTACAGGATGGCATAATTCCTACTCCCAGGAATAAGTCCTTTATCCTCCTGTGCTGCATAGGGGGTGCTGTTCTCATGTCTACCCAGGTACACAATCATCCTCAAATGGAGTCGAAATGGAACTGCTTATAAAAGGGAGTCTCTCAAGGCAAGGTATACGCTGGAACACAACTATTATATACAGTATGGAATAATTTAGAGCAGGGCTCAATCTGATATCAACATTGTCTACACTACATTGAGCAAACAAAACCACAAGACCTTAAATTGGAGGAGAAGAAGAAAGTTTTCCTTGCAAACGCAGCATGCCAAGAACATGATAAGATTGGTGAGGAAGCTCTTTGGCCATCTTTGGGAATCTGTCAGTCTGCTACATGCATTTCCATCATAATTCCCGTGTGTTCTAATGTAAAATCTATCCACATACTCATGGTTTGAATGAGAATGCTCCCTATAGGCTCTTATCTTTAAACATTTGGTTAGTGGGTGACGCTTTTGGGGCGAGTCATGTAATCTTTAGGGACTGTGGCCAAGCTTGTGAAAACATTTCACTGGGGGTGAGCTTTGAGAATATATTGCCATGTCATATTTCCAGTTTATGTTGCTCCCTAATTATTGTGCCTGCTTGATGTTGTGAGCACTCAGCTTTCTGCCGTGGATGATTCCTGCCATGATTGCCCCACCATGATGGACTCTTATCGCTCTGGAACTGCAAGCCAAATAAACTATTCCTTCTATAAATTGCCTTGGTTGTAGTGCTTTATCACAGCAACAGAAAAGTAAATAATACAGAAATCAGTACCAGGAATGGAATGTTGCTATGAAAAAACTGATCATGTTGGTTTCTGAAGAAATGTGGAAGACCTTGGAAGTTTGGACTAGAAAAGCTGTTGACTGCTATAATCAGAGATTAATGGGCCATTCTAGCAGGAGCCTGGAAGAAAATACAGCTGAGACCAGCATAGTTACAAAGGTCAATAAGGACTTAAACAACTGGGATATTTTGGCAGGGAATCTAGTTGCTGTCTTACCAGGGACTTAGAACATTTCTGAGGCTAAATTAAAATGTGAGGCACTAATTACTGTTGTTGGATAAATTTCAAGGCATCTTAACATCACATTGATGGTGTAGTTATTAATGATGATTATTGTATAGATCTACAATGAAAAAGATCAAGCAGGATGAAAAAGAAATACAAAATGTACAATTTGGAGAGGAAAGAAGTTCTAAGAAGCTTAATAATATTGTGAGCAAAGCTTGTCATGGAAGAGAGGCTTTCTTTGATAAGATGATTAGAGCCATGAAGGTGATTCCTCAAAATTTGCAGTTGAACACTGGAAAAAGTACCTTCAGGGCAAGTCCCTACCTAAATAACTCTCTAACTTATGAAAAAAAAAAAAAAAGCTTAAGGATTTTGCTCTTAGAAAACCACAACATACAAAAGCTGCTGATAATGTGGATGGAGGGGGCCAAGGTTCGTCCCAAGCTGGCTGCTGAGCTTGGCAATGTGTTTCACATAATGCTGGTATTAGAAATATGAAAGATAAAAGAATGAGGAAGTCTTAGATTTATTCCTCTGTAGTTTCTGAGAGCTGTGGAGACAAAACAGTGTATGGCAGGTGAATCCCTGCATGAAGCTCTGATAAGCTAAGGGACCTTTAGAGACCATTTCATGAAGCTGTGAAGATAAAGCAGGAGAGGGCATAGACACACCAAGATGTTGGAGATGTCAGAGTTGTGAGAATGACACCAGCCCAGAGGGAGATAGATATATGCTTTGGGCAACAATGCTATGGTGACTTTTGAAGTTGTACTAAATGGAGTTTGCATTATGATACAGTGATGAAACTATGTGGACAATGGAATGAAACGTGATGATTTGAAAGAGAATGTTCCTCACAGGTTGTATTTGTACAATTGTTCAGGTGGAGGCACTCTTTGGGGACGGTCATTGGAGGTATGACTAAACTGTAGGAAGCATGTCACTGGGGGCAGGATTTGAGTATATAAGAACATCCTATTTCTAGTTTCAGTCTTTTTCTGCTTCCTGTGCCTGCTTGAATATGTGAATGTCAAGTTTCCTACTCTGGTTGCTGAAATACTGATAAACCACTGTACATATTAGATATGAATCCTGTTGAACTGACTATAGCATTTATGGAAATAGGAAAACAACCCTAAAATATTTATAAAACCAAACAGAAAGAAATGAAACAAAACCCAAATGGACAAAGCAAAAGTGACTAAATTAAAAAATAATGAACATGGGGATATCGTACTCTATGATTTCAAAGTCAACTACTAAGATACAATAATCAAAATAGCATGATATTATATAAAGCCACACCTCAATGGAATGTGTAGAGCTAAACTTATGCATTTGCAATCAAATGAACTTCAAATCTGAAACCAAGAACACATAACCAAATACCAATGGCTGGACAGGTCATAGATTCTAGAGAAAATCCTATCTCTGTCATATCTCTAGGTGAATGAAATTTCTTACTATATGCTAAATATGGATCCTCATATTTACAAACAATTATAACAATTATTATTCTTCAAAGAAATTTCTTTTTGCAACAGATGGAGGCTATTGCAGAGTTCCACAGCTGGACACACACAGAGAATATATGTCTGAGAGATGGCCATCCCTATGTGATATATCTACAGTGGAACCTCTACACCTAAGTTCATGGAACATAGAGGAAAAGGAGGTAGATAGAATCTAATGCATTGCTCAACTCTCACTAGCGAAACTTCCTGATGCAACAGAGGGTGATTCACATAGAATGGCACAACTATCCAAGCTGTAGAGAATAAGAGATGGCAGAGTTTGAGTCCCTGGATAGGACTCCTATATTAAAACTCATCCATTCATGGTTCAGGGACAAGTTCAGAAGAGTGGGCAAAAAGATTGTAAGAGCCCAAGTTGATGTGTGAACAGAAGGATACAGTCTTCCAGACCTCTGGGAACTTGCTCCAATGAACTTGCAGCAATGATGACAGCATGTACAAGACCCATTCAGACTCAATTAGACAAAAGAACTCAGCATAGAACAACCTTAGCCTAGGAACTCTTGGCAATTGATATCTGGTGGTTAATGGATTGTTGAACTTTTTTGAGGGAGTGACTCTAAATAGGCTTACTAGACTCCAGTGGATGAACTTGTACCGAGGGGTGTCTAGGTTTGCTAACTTGACTCTGTAAGTCTAAACATGTTGACAGAATTCATGAAGTCCAGTGAAGGGGTACTGGAGGGTGCAGATGGGGGAGGGGGTCTAAATATATTTAAGATTTTTTGTATGAAATGCACAAAAATACAATGAAAATACATTAAAAAGAGCAAGCAGATGGCTTTTTTAACAAATGGTGCTGTTTAACTAGATATCCACATGCAAAAATTGTATTTGTTCCTGTATCTAGATCATATGAAAGCTTCAACTCAAAGTAGATTAAAGACTTAAATAACTGTCCTGAAAATTAAAATCTCCCAGAAGAAAATATTTGAGGAAAGCTTCCAACATTTATATGGAAAAATGTTAAGATATGAGTTATTATGTAAGGCATAGGAAAGGAAGCCAAATCTTGATTAATGGAATTGCATCTAATAAATGACTTCTGCACAGTGACAAATAAGTAACAAAGTGAAGGGGAGAACCGTAGACTAAGAAAAGGAGTATTGTAACCCATGTACCTGTAAGGGATTACTGTGTAAATTATATCACAAGAAATCAGATAACTTTATTTCAAAATTGAAAAAAATAACTTTTGAAAATGCAACAGAAAGTTCTTTAAAAATTGAGGCATTGATGACCAAAAGATATGTGAAATGGCCTCAACACCACAAATCATGAGAGAAAATCAAGTTAAAACTACAATGAGCAACCACCACCTAGCCATCAGAAACACCATTATAAAAAAGAATAATGTGACACATTATTGCTGAGGAAGAGGAGAAAAAGGGATGTGTGTGATGTTCCTTTCATCCTAGGGATGCAAGGCAGTGTATTCATTATTGAAAACACTGTGAACATTTTTCAGACTTTCAAAATTAGAACTACCAATGCCAAAATCCCCTTCAATCTTAAGGAAATGGATGTGTATACTACAGATACCTGTGTCCTCACATTCACTGTGACTTCATCCACAGGAGTCGAATATGCGGAATCTATATTTTACATTTTCCCTTTTCCCTCTCCTATGTCCCCTCAAACACTCTTTTTCAATTTTGTGAGCTTATCATATTATTGTCACATATATACATATATGTATTTTCAATATGTATCCTTAACCCCACAGATAAGTGTTTCTGTCACCTTTTATTGAAGAGGCTTCATTTTGCAATAGATTGAGATCTACAACTGGTCAAAATTCAGAGGATAACTAACCACGGGTTGCCCAGCTCCAATTGATACATATACAATACAACCCCTATACCTAAGGCTTAGAGAACACAACAGAAGAGGAGCCAGAAGGTTGTAAGAACCAGAAGATGGAGACATATGCTGCTGGTGTCTTCCATACTTGACAAGGAATTTGTACCCATGAAATCTCAGCAAACCAGGCCCGAAAACGACCTGCACAAGGACAACACCAGTTGGCATGCCAACATGGATGGGGGAAATTTCACAGGGTCCCACCCCTAGATAAAGAGGTATATCCATCATTGGCTGCTGAAATCAATGTAATTTTCTATCAAATGATGAATAGATAATGAACACGTGGTTCATACAATCAATAATATATTATTTTTTTCTGTGTATGGGTGTATTACCTGCATCCCTGTCATGCAATGCTCTCAAAGGTCAGAAGAAGATGTTGGATGCTCTGGAAGTAGAGTTATGGAAGGTTGTGAGCTGCCATGTGGGTGCTCAGAACTGAACCCAGGTTCTCTGCAAGAGCGGACAGTGCTCTTAATCACTGAGCCATCTCTCCAGCCACATGATTCAATTTCTTTAAAGAATGAAATTCTGGACTCTTAAGAAATTATATTGGCCACTTTAATCTTTGGTTATACTTTCCTTTTGGGTGTTTAAGGCCATACAGTTGGCCCAAATAAACCAATTTATTTTTACTCTTGTCGTTTGAAAATCAGTTCCTCAGGGGCTACATAACAAGCAACAATGCCATACAGGCAATACCTTCTTTTGAGTTGTTGGCCAGGGTGGCCAAAGGGACTCCCAGATAGTAACCCAGCATAGAACTGGGAAAAAGAACAACAGACTCCAATCTTATCTAAAGGAATATTGACAACTGATTGCTGCTAGATGAGGAACAGCTGACCCTCCTAAAACAAAGACCTCTAGATAGGTTGACTAGATTCACCAGAAGGCAAGTAATGGGGAATGGCTATGGGTGCCGACAACACAGCAGACAGTAGCAGGGATATAAGAGTCCAGTGAGGGGAGGGAGGCTGTGAGAGGGTGCCATCTTGGAATTGGGTATATAGTTGAATAAGATGGTTTGGGAGTTCTATGTGATACACACACACACACACACACACACAAATCAACAAATTTTTTAAAAATGTATTATATTTGAGGAGGAAGCATGCGAATTTACATCATGCTAATTAGTAGAGGTGATAAACACTACCATTGAAATCTACCTGATGACTTCATAGACATACACAGGTGCCAAGGATCCAATGCAACCAATTAAGACTAGTAACAATCAGATACATACAGATTAGAGATGCATGTGCCATCATCTCAGTATTAGGAGCAAAAGCAATGAGTCTGCAAGGAACAATATATTCTAAAGTGAAATGGAGATCTTTTTTTTTTTTTTAATTAGAAGAAGCATTTCATTACAACAGCATTAACCTATTCAATAACATTTTTCTGAGCTAGGGTACATCTCTAGCTGTACATTGGCTGTAAATTGGCTGTACATTTTTAGGTTTACAGATGAATTATTATGCTTATATAATCTTTAACTCATTATAAACTCTATAAGACATAAAATTAAATGAGGTTCCAACATTTAAAAAAGATCTCTACTTCGTTGTCAAAACACACAGTTTCATACAGAAAAATTCATTCCAAGCCTATTGACATTGAGACATTTTCACATGCATTTCTAATCTCTATAAACATGACTATCACTGGTCACAGTCGCCCACCTTCTGAGCTCCTCGGCATCTGAGCATGAATACAAACTCGTCAGGTAGACAGCCTTCCTCTCCCACTAGAGCCTCCATACTCTGCCACCCCTGCCACTGTCCACTGTGCTGTCAGCACCCCCATCCATTCCCCCCTATCTGCCCTTCTGGTAAATCTAGTCAGCCAGAGGTCCCTGTTCCAGGAGGATCAGCTGTTCCTCATCT
>NW_008357493.1:4457169-4457877 GCF_000622305.1 Nannospalax galili | reverse complement strand
CTCCTCTTTATAGACTGGACACTGGTTCAAGTCCATCTGGTGGGGTCTCCTTGGCCTCCTTGATCAAGAGGTCAGATGACCCATCACCATTACAGGACGTTTTGCGAGATGCTCATAGTCCCTGGGAACTAATCGACCTAGGAGGGCAAGGAGCAAAAAGTGTCCTTTGTGTTCCTCTGACCCAATTAGTATAGATTTCAAGGTATGTCTGTTAAACGTCCAAGAAGGTTAATTCCACTATTCTGGCATTTTTAATTACTGTGTATCATGCAGATAAATGTTGGGTAATGACCAGTTGGTCTCAAATACCTTATCTAGAGATATATTTCTTGATCTGTTTTGTATAATTTGTCAGTAGATTGTAGGAATAATATGGTTCCTTCTGGTTTTCGTGACTAGCTAGGCATTGTTTCTCTCTTGTATCGTCTCACGCTTCTATCATGGTTTTCCCATTTAAAGTGCCCCCACTTCCCCCCCTTTCTTCCTTACTAAAACCCTTGCTCCTATGATCCTACCTCTGTTGAGCTTCTTCTTTCTCTTTATCCCCTAGGTTCCTCATATACCCTTCCCACCCCCACCTCCCTTAAACTAACCCAATTTTTATCCTATCTCCCTTGTTAAGGCCTGCTTCCTACTGTTCTTCTCTTTCAGGTTATTTCTTTTCCTTTACCTCCCTGTTTCCTTTCCATTATCCTGGTTCCTGTAGTT
>NW_008357493.1:4456118-4456395 GCF_000622305.1 Nannospalax galili | reverse complement strand
AAGTGGAGATCCAGTTTGCCAGCACCATTTGCTGAACATGCTGTCTTTCCTCCAGTTAATGTTCTTGGCCCCTTTGTCAATATCAGGTGGCTAAAGTTGTAATTACTAATATTTGGGTCTTCAATTTTGTTCCATTGTTCTATGGGTCAATTTTTATTCCAGTATCGTACTGAATGTGTTAATAATTTCTAGGAGTTTGCGTGTGGAATTTTGGCATCCCTTAGATATAATATCATATCATCTGCAAAAAGGGATAATTTGAGGTCTTATTTTCCAA
>NW_008357493.1:4452355-4453807 GCF_000622305.1 Nannospalax galili | reverse complement strand
TTATCTTCCAGTCTTGATACTCTGTTTTCCATTTCATTCATCCTATTGGTGATGCTTTCTCCTGTCATTTCTAATTGGCTTATGGAGTGTTTCACTTCATTCTTTATTTCAGCCTGAGTATTCTTCAATATTTCTAGCTCTTTTCTAAGTTCATTCAGAAATTTATCCTGATCTTCCTTCAGCTCTATGATTACCTTGTTTCTGTGTTCTTTAAATTCACTGAATTCTTTTATCATATTCATCATTGTTCTTTTGAGTTCCATGTCCTGCATTGTCTCTAGGGGGTTCTCATTGTGCTCCTCTAGAGGATTACTGGTATTTGGTGGGGATATGTTATTTTGGCTTTTCATGTTACCATTTTTTCTCTGTGATTTTGACACGTGAATTTCTTTTGTAGTTTCTGACTCTTGTGTGAGACTTGGGCCTTCAAGTTTAGTTCTGCTTCTTTTTTTGAACTCTGTGTCTTTGTGGTTTACTTTTTGCATATGAAGAGCTGGTTCATCTAGGCTTCTGGTTCTCTCTTTTGATTTTATATTGTCGTGACCGGATTGATTTTTGTCTTCAGGAGTTCCGCGGTAGCCCAATTCCAATGTGGGTCAGAAGTTTTCAGACTTTCTTCTTAGGTCTGGAATCTTCTAAGAATGATTTTGGCCTCAGGAACTTGGGTGTTGGACTGACCTGAGATCCTGGCCATGGCCGTGCCACCCAGGGATGCAAAGGCAGATGGGGTGGGAAGAAACCCCAAGATTTCCCAGGGAGTGGATTGAGTAGCTGGGTTGTACTGGATGCAAAGGATCATGGAGAGTAAAGGTAAGCCTCGGAGCCCCAGAAAGAGGCTGTCATCCCCAGAAAGAGGCTGGCGGGTGTTGCAGGACCAGGGAAATAGAGGGAGGTGAGGGTGGGGCCAGGTCCAGAAGCAGTGCTCCTGGGGCCCAAGGTTGGCACTAAGTTTTTCTGGGTGAAAATGATCAGGAAGCAGTATTGGTTCCCCAGGTGTCTGGGGACCCAAGACAAGGAATGGCACAAGGCCCAAACTAGGAGTAGAAAACAGCGAGGGAGATGGAAGGGTGAACGAGGCCGGGGGAGTCAAGGCGCGGAAGGCTCCACGATCGACTTACCCCAAGAGAGGCCTGAGGGTAGGAGAGCAGGCTAGGAGAGTTAGCCGGTGGTGCAGGTCCAGGGAAGCAGAGAGAGGTGAGGGCGGGTCCAGGTCCAGAAGCAGTGCTCCTGGGGCCCAAGGAAGGCACCAAGCTGGTCTGGGTGAAAATTATCATGAAGTAGTATCGGTTCCCCAGGTGTCTGGGGTCCCAAGACTAGGGATGGCATAGGTCCCAAACTAGGAGCAGAGAACAGCGGGGGAGATGGAAGGGTGAATGTGGCCAGGGGAGTCAAGGCGCGGAAGGCTGCACGATAGACCCACCCCAAGAGGCCTGAGGATAGGAGAGCAGGCCA
>NW_008357493.1:4399228-4452245 GCF_000622305.1 Nannospalax galili | reverse complement strand
ACAAACTAGGAGTAGAGAACAGCGGGGGAGATGGAAGGGTGAACGAGGCTGGGGGAGTCACGGCGCGGAGGGCTGTGCGATAGACTTACCCCAAGAGAGCCCTGAGGGCAGGAGAGCAGGGCAGGAGAGCAATGGAGATCTTTTTTAAAGGTTAAAACCTCATTCAATTTTATGTATTACAGGACTTATACTGAGTTCAATATTGTATAAGTGTATTAACTCAACTGTGAACGTAGAAACTTACAGCCACTTGTGAAAGATATATACTCTTGCTCTGGAGTGTGTTACTGAATATGTTAAAGCTGTAGTGAAATGCTTCTTCTAATCATGTACTTATTTAAAAAAATTTAAATGATTAAAAAAAACTATGTAGTTATTAAAAATTTTTTTAAATGATAAAAAAATTAGATGTGAAAAACATTACTATTGAAATCTACCTGATGGCTTTATATCCATGCTTAGATGCCAAGGAGCTCAGAAAGTAACCGACTGTCACTAGTAATAATCATCAGATATATAGAGATTAGAAAAGCATGTTCAAACATCTTAATATCAATTGCATTAAAAATGAATTTTCTGTATGAAGCTGTATATTTTAATTATGTAATGGAGATCTTTTTAAAGGTTAAAACTTCATTTAATTTTATGTTTAATAGAGTTTATACTGAGTACAATATTTTATAACTGCAATAATTCAACTGTAAACCTAAAAATTTACAGCCAATTTTGAAAGAGATGTATCTTAGCTCAGGAAATTGTTATTGAATATGTCAATGCTGTTGTAATGAAATGCTTCTTCTAAGTATGTGGTTATTAAATAAATAATTTTAAAAAAGAATGAAATCGTGTTCTTTGTGATAAGATGGTAGAATCTGCAGGACATTATCATCTATGAAAAAAGACAAGCACAGGAAGTCAAATCCAGTGAGGGTTTGCTTTACATGTGGAATCTAGAGCTTTGAAATCACAGACACAGAATGGGTTGCCAGGAGCTGAAAGAGGGTAAGTGGGAAACTGATCAAATGTAAAAATTCAGCTAGGAAACTGGGGCTCTACTGTAATCAGTGATGATTATATTTAGCAATTAAAAATCTTAAATATTGCCAAGATAGTGAATTGTAACTGTGCTCATCATTGAACACAGTTAATGCTATACATATACAGTTTCATAATAACTATATTGGGCAATGAGTACATTGCCTTTATTGTACTAAGCATTATACAATGTGCCTACACATACATAATTGTGTTCTACAAACATATGGAATTTTTGTTTCCTGATTATACAATAAAGAAAATGATAAATGAACAGTAACTTGGAGAAAATGAAATGAAAAGAGCTAATAAAATCTTTTTTTTAAAATAAAGTTCAAGTTAAATAAGAATCAATGTTTGTGTTTTAATGCAATGATAAAACAAGATACCAGAAAAAACTCTCCTTAAAGCTTAACCATGGGAGCAAACAGTAGCACATCTTGAGTTCTTATTTAGAAGAACTCTGTGAAATTCTTTTACTTTCCAAGAGAAGGTAAAGGAGGACAGGTGTAGCCTGTAGGGTAGCCATCAAAACTAGTCTCACTTTTCACATTGGTCTTAAGGATTTGCAGGACTAGCATGGCGGGGCGGGGGGGGATCATGATGAGTAAGATGCAGTGGGAGCCACTAGCAAGTTCTGAAATAATAGCAGGCAATGTGAAGAGTTTTCGACCAGAATGCCGCCTCTTTAAATAGGTGTATTTTCAGAGAGGTAATGAACTGGGGGCTTAAATGTATTGCATTATAATTAATCGATTCCTATTTAATAAGAAAATATTGGGTTATAGGGTTTAAAGTTCTATCTGACAGTGGCTGGAATTTATAAGAATAACTAGTTTCTGCTAAAAAATGTTGCGATTGCTTTGTATGAAATCAATGAGCTGATTTGTGTAGGTACATTTATTATTTTTGAAGTTATATAAAGTAATAGATTTCATTATGACATATGTATGTACATAATTGTGCTTTGTTTTTAGTCCTTTGCTTCCCCCACTGTCCTTCCCCTTCTCTGTAACCTCCTCTTCCTAACCCTCTAATTTCTGTCAGAATGTACCTGATCTATCTTTATATCACATGTATTCTATTACTTTTTCCTGTGTAAATTTATTTGTATGACTGGACTTTATATTATGAATTTTACTTCAATGGTTCTTCAAAATCAGTTTTTATAAAATTAACATGAGATTATTACTAAGACTAGGGTACAGACTCTATTGCTCTGATTTCTTTTTGAAAGGTGGGCATTTATAGTTCTTCAGGAGACATTGAATCATCCCTCTTTTGTCTTCAGTATATTCTTCCTGAAGAAAAGGAAGGGAAAAGCACAGAAGGTGGCCATATAGCTTCTGTTTTTCATTTTATTATACATATGCTCAATCATGAAGAAAATTATCAACTTAAATATCTGAAGAAGAATATCATTATAAAATATTATACTTGTTTTCCCCAGATTTTGTTTTTTTTTTTAATGAGAATTTTTATTGTTATGGCATTTACATATTTCTTGAGATTTCAAGAAAACTTATATGAATACATTGATTATATAAAGGAAACTGAAATATTTCAATGCCCCAGAGAACATGAAGTAATATCTAGAGAGATTTTATTGTTGTGAGTTGGAGAGTGATGCTCCAAAATCCAATGACCAGAGACCAAACTAAACCTCCTGCAGCACACAAGAGAGTCAAAGTGCCACTCCCTGCAGGATTTCCAAGACTGAGAACTCCCTGTCCCTAAGTAAAGCAGGAAGTACTTATTACTTACTAAGTTTATAAACTGCATGAACTAAAGAGCAGGTTCATGAAGCTTTTCAGCTAATAAAATATTGCATAGATTAAATCAAATTATCGAAAGATGTAATCTAAAACCAAAATGCACAGCAATTAAAAACAAGACATTTCAACAATTATTGTGACATTCTTGCACAGAGTAAATATGATAGACGATATATCTAAAAGCACACCTGTGTTAGCCCAACAAGTGCTCTGGGTAGCAGATTGACCGTGTGTTCCATTCCACTAATGAGAGGACACACATAGTGGTGACAGAGCCATGTAATTGACTGAATTTATTACAGGAAAGAAAACAGATTTCAAGGGTCTAATTTTCTATTATGATCAAATAATATTACTTGTACAATATTTTAATGCAGTTGGTCTTGATTAAATTTATCTCTGAACATAAAAATTTGCTCCTTTGTGAACATAAATATGCAACAAGGCAGATGACTGGAGGTATCCATATTTTCTTATTATCTTTGGTTAAAATTTCTTGCTTAAGGCAGAAATTTCAGCTTATAGGTTCCAATTACAGATCATTTCCAAGTCAGCACCTTCAGGGGATATAAAGTTAATTAATCTTTAATGCACTCAAAATAATGAATATCTTTCTATATTTATGATTGTGAAAATGGAATACTGACTATTTGGTTTGGACATGAAATAATTATAACCATTTATTCAATGGAAAAAAAGCCTCAATGGGAATAAATCTTTGAAGTGTAGCAAAATGATCCCTAGAGACTCCAAAGAGTTAGAATCTACTATAAAGTATACACCTGTGGGTCTCTATTAGGTTGTATATAGAAACACATTTGTGCGGATCTTTTAAACCCATGGAGGAAATTGAAGATAATTTACTGCAATAAGTAGTTATTGAATGTCTAATTAATGTCAAAAACTCTAAAAAGAATAATTCACATATAAAATAAATGTACTGGGTGTGGTGACACACACATTTAATCCTAACATTCTGGAGGTAGAAACAGGAGGATCTCTGTGAAATCAAGGCCAGCATGGTCTACAGTGAGTTCCAGGCCACCAGGCCAGCTAGGGCTACAGGGAAACCTTGTATCAAACAAGGAAAAACAACCAACCAAACAAAAGAAATATGCCGATTTCATTTAAAGGAGTTCATAATTGTATCAATCCGTGTGTGTGTGTGTATGTGTGTGTGTGTGTGTGTGTGTGTGTGTGTGTAAAATCAGATAATTTTTCACATGGATTGATACATAACCATAGTTGGAAGTACCAGTGTATTCCCAGATTGTTACTCTTTTGTGGAATTATTTATTGTAAGAAGGAGAAAAATAATAAAAATGGAAGAAAGAATTAGTGATGGGAAGATGATTTCATGCTGTTATTTCAGTCCCTTTTCTCTTTGTTTTTATCTCCTTCTGGGCCTCACACTGTTTTCTAAGTATTTATGACTATGTGGAAAAGTGATTTTTACTGCTTTTTAGTGTCAAAAATTAACAAGCCTACTTTTTTTTTTTTTTTTTTTTTTTCAGGGTCCCCCAGTAGCCCCACATGTCTTGGAACTCACAGTTTTTTGGTCTTATTGAGATAGAGTCTCCCTGTAGCCCCAGCTGTCCTGGAACTGACTATGTAGACCAGGCTGGCCTTGAACTCACAGCTATTAGCAAGCCTACTTTTAAAGTTATTTTATTTTAGATTTTCATAAAATTATTAAAATTTGAGCACTGTTAAATTTATCAGAAGAAACTAAAACTAAGTGAAATTGTGATTTAACAAGCATAGAAAATAATAAATATAAATCTAGCTTTGAAGGTAGTTGCCCCTCCAAGTCTCACACACTCTCTTGCACAATTTATGTAGTCTTAGCTCTCCTTGTACCTTGCCAGCAGTGACTTGGTGTCCATCTTGTACAGACAGTAAGTAAAAATCATTGAGAAACCTCTGTCTTGACTCACCCTCTCAGATTGCTTAATTCAATTTTACCCTCATGTCTCCCCAATTTGAATTAACCATTTAAGTAATGGTTTGTTGAAGAAAGGAAAAGAAGCCCGAGGGTTTTAATTGTTGTATGGACATTCAACACATTGATGGTAAATGCAGAAAGAGGGATGAGGTTTTCTGACCTCCAGGATGATGCTAGTATCTTTCACTAACATTTCAAGAATCACCAGGAAGGACTGAGGAAAGTCATGCTACAAATGATTAAGATTAGGATCAGAAAGAAATCCCAAGCTTGGAATGATGTACCAGAGAAATAAGATACGTATTCTATATTGGATGAAATAAATTCTTTTTCAGTACTCTACTTGATGGTAGGGTTTTCTACAACTTTGGTATGCCTATGGTAAAGTAACCTTTAATTTGTTCCATATAACTGAGCTGGTAGGGAGTTAATAGATGTTCGTGTATAATTTCTTATAGCTGTGGCAGTAGCCTTAAAAAGTTCAGTGTTTCACTGTGCTCATTAAGGCCTCAGTGGGTTGAGTCATTGCACCTTATAACGGTTTCTACTAGAAAGTAATTACAGAATGAATACAGAAAAGCAAAGTTCTTTTAAAAATAAATATCCAAAGATTCAAATTCAGCAATAAAAACATAAGACATGATTAACTCGATGGAAATATTTTCTGAAAAGAACAAAAGATTCACTGTGTATGTGTATGGATATGATGTCTGTGCATGTGTGTATGCATGAACACCTGTGGTAAAGGAAAAGTTGATTAGAAATTCTCAACAAAGATGTATGTGACCCTCAGTGTTAATTATCTGTTAGAAAGAATCTAAAATCAGCTGTGAGATGGGCCTCTGAGCATGCCTGTGGGGGGCTATTTTGACTGCATTAGTGAATGTGGAAGATCTGCCTTAATCCTGTGAAGGACCTTGTCATGGTCAGAGTCCTAGATGATTTAAAACAGAGAAAGTGAACTGAGCACTGGCATGTACTCATTGCTCCCTGCTTTCCTGTTGTGGATATGATGTGTCCACTGCTGCCAACTCCTGCTGCCTTGACTTCCCTGCCATGATGGACTATGTTTCTGAGCTGTGAGTCAGAACACACCTTTCCTCATTACATTGCTTTGCCAAGGTCTATTATCACAGCATGGGGATGAGGGAAACTAGGAAAAGCTAAAATGTAAATACATGCTTTACTGTGTAAAACGCCATGCGTTTATAAATTTCAAAGGAATAAGGCTGGTTTGAAATTTTTATCTTGCTATGCCAGAGTCAGTGACATTTTGTAGTTATAGAGTATGAAGAAAAATACCAGCCACACGATCTGGATTCCAGAAGGCACAGGGTTCAGGTGTGTTTCCAAAGCTCTGTTTACATATTTCAACTTGCTGATTCTATAGATCCTTGCATTCCTTTGCACTATTTGCACTCCTTAAAATTCATTGAAAACTCTGGAAGGCTTAGTTGGCATATTCATCCCCAAACTACATATTTTTTTCAAATGAGCAACTGCACTGTAAATACATGTGGTCTTTGAAAGCATAAAGGACAGATTGCTGCTCTCTTCTGTGCTGAAACAACTTCTCGAAGTGCTGCTTTCCTAAGATGGGGACTGATTGCCTCAGCTTTGTTAAGTGTGTCATTCAGGTTGGACTAGGATTTACTGTGTTTAAATATTTAGTCATTCAACCCAGTGATAGCTCGGTCAAGTGTAGTTGATTAAGACGTGGAGAAAACTCCCAAGTTTCATTGACAGAAAAGAAGGTACAGCCGTGATAAGCACTTGGGATCACAGGTGTTATGAGTGTGATGTCAGAAGCATGGATGGGCATGATTGTGTCTTTCCACAAAAATCAGAGTTTACTGAATAACAATAAGTTCTCAGACTACATTGTTTTGTTGATTGCTATTTGCCACTGCTCAGACTGCCTTTGGTAGCTGGACATTGCCAAATGCAGGCTCTTTTATTCCAATCTTAATTAGTAGTACTAGTACATAATTCACACATTATATACCATACCACAAGTCTATCTATCTACCCATCTACCATCTATCAATCTATAAGTAAGTTACAGAATGGCAAAAAAAGAAAAAATGTTAAAGAGGTCAAGGTAAAGTTCCAAGAGTTCTAAGAGTCATATGGCTGATAGAGATGTGCAGAGTCACTGCAGCTACTAGATAATCCAGTTGAACCATGGCTGGAGGCACAGGGCTGAGCTGCAGGGGCGGGTTCCAAGGTTGTAGAATTAAGATGAACTTCAAGGCTGAGTTGAACTGCAAAGGGGTGCAAGACTGTCTGGAGAGAGAAGCAGGCAGTCAGCAGGCTACAGTTGGAGAAAGCCAGGCAGCTGTGGGGATCAAACTTAAATGAAATCACTGGGACAGTAGGGAGATCTTAATCACAAACAGGGTGGTTGGGTGACGGGTCAGCAAGTGTCATTATCATCACAGTTTTACTGGGCGTTTTCTTCTTTATGAGCACAGGAGCAGGTGATGCATCCTTCCTCAGTGTGGTATGTTTAAGTTCTCAGACCTGGATTTTTCAAACATAGTTTGAATAACTCCATGCTTACATGTTCATTGTGTTAACAAATTCATAGGGTGTTTCCTTTTTATTTTAATGCATTTATTATTTTTCAGTCTGAGACTAGTGATGGGTGCTGGACAGGAGATTTTATCTATGTGCATAGTGAGATGCAGTGTCATCCTGACTCTTAATTTGCACTCAAAATGAAGCCAAATATTCCTTTTAAAATGGAGTCACCTAAAGCAAGAGACAACCTGAAAAATCATTGTTTTATCCGATATGCAGTAACATATACAATGGCACCATTTGATCTCAGCACCAGGCAAATAAAGCAGTCGAATAAAAACTAAACACAAAAAATACATTAGGTCATTGGCAATTAAATGTTGCTGTTTAATGCTTTATTACCAATTAGCCAAAACAGGTGTCTCAACTCCGTGTGCAAAAATCAATGGAAAATACACTTAGGAGAAAGAGAGATCCACTTATAAGAATAGATAATCTGGGGCTAGAGAGATGGTTCAGCAGTTAAGAGCACGACTGCTCTTACAGAGGACCCAGGTTCGATTCGCAGAAGCCACATGGTGGCTACGAACTGTCCTTAACTCCAGTTCCAGGGAATCTGAAGCCCTCTTCTGATCTCTGCAGCATTGCATGGCACGGGTGCACTCACACACATGCAGGCAATACACTCATACACATAAAATAAAATTAATAAATAAAATGTAAAAGAAAAAGAATAGATAATCTATACAGAAAGTTCCTGGTTTAATAATACAAGAAATGTTGAGACTTCAGGATTTTGAGCTTCTTGTCCAACATGGAGAGAGTAAGGCCAACAGAGGGCAGAGGGCAGATAGCTGTGCATCTTCCCTGTGCATGTCCCAGGTGCTCAGGCCCTGAAACCACTTCCTGTTGTAACTTGGTGCTGTTACCAGCATTGACTAGCCTTTCGTTATCTGGCTCCTTGGTTGGGTAACACCTTCCCTAAATCAACCGTTCATTCATTCATTCATTCATTCAATTATTCATTCATTCATTCTCTCATTCCCTTCCCTCCTACTTTCGTCCACAAGACAATCCTTGTCATATTGAATTTTTCCTTATTTTACTCAGTTCTTCGTAGTTAGTGCTGAACAATTCACTCAAAGGTTATTCTTTCAAAATCTACAGAGTATGTTACTCCTCTGATGAGAGCCTTCTAGTAGCTTCTTAGCTCACTTGGTATGCAAGCAAAAGTCATTCCAATGACCTTCTACATCTCTTGGATTCCATCTCCTCCCACTGGCCTCCTGGAACAGAATTTTCCATCTACTTCCTATTTGTGTTGTTGTGCAAACACACAGATTGAATTCACTCAGGGCATTGGCATGACTTAACACGTTGATTTACATAAAAATCTTTCCAAAGATTGCTTATGGTTTACCTTCTTTGTTCACTTATTGTCTCATTGACCCAATACTTTATTACAAACACCAGTCCTTAGGATCCAGTCCCCTTTATTGCACTTGTATGATCACACACATGCACATATCCATAAACACATGAACACAGTACTGAGGATCAAATCCAGGACATTGAGCATGCTTGGCAAGTGTACTGACACTAAGCTACATTTTCAGTTTTCATAATGTTGCTTATCTGCTTATTATTTGTATTCTACAAGAATTTAAATTATATAAATATAGAAATACGTTTATTTTATAGCTGAACACTGTCTTCTAAAATACATCAGACACTAGTTATAACTTGTTCTTAAAGCATAGTATTGCTATCATTGGTCATTAACTAAAACTTATGAAATAGGGTCCGTTTTATAATACAAATCTTACTTGTGCAAAGCAAAATTTAGCAGAAGATATTTGTGTTAGCCAAACCAAACCTGAATATTAACTTCACCACTTAGGATTCTTCAACAGAAAATTGGTTTGTGACCAGTTTATGGGATTTTATTATAATTTGATACTGTGTTAAAACTGTCTGTTCTATGGGCTGGAGAGATGACTCAGTGGTTAAGAGTACTGGCTGCTCTTTGAGAGGACTCAGATTTGATTCCCAGCACCTACATGGTGGTTAACAACTATCCTCAACTCCAATTCCAGGGAATCTGATGCCCTCTTCTGATGTCTGTGGGTATTTCATAACTCAGATGGACTTACATGTAAGCAATACACTCATACACATTAAAAATAAATAAATAAATAAATAAATAAATAAATAAATAAATAAATAAATATTTATTATAATCACACACCTAAACCTAGCACCTTAGAAATAATATAGGATTAATCATTCAATAGTTACAGAATGATCTGTAAGAAGGTGCCATGTTCATGTCTGAATATGCATGTGGAATTGTGTTCTACTATCATTTAAACTTATCCCTGCTCTTAGAAGAAAATGGAGCCATTTAGAATGTAAGTTGGAGGAAAAGGAAAGAACAGGGACAAAAATAAAAGTAAGATTTAGATAGTCTGGCTGATTTGGTAGAACATTTCCCTGGCTTACTTAGTACTCTGGATCTCCCTAGGCAGAGCTCTATGAGTCCTAGGCACTCTCAATTACTACCCTGACAGGGGCAAATGGAATGCTAGATTTAAAAATAGGTATTTTTAGGTCATGTGAGCCTAAACACAGGTCACTGAATCAGATTGCTGTCCAAAGAAATAATGACCTGCCACACAGTAGAGAAAAACTATAAAAGGGGAAAATTTTGACAAAACAAAATAAGGACAAAGATATCCTTATGAGAGGTACTATGTACAGTTGTCTCTTTCTGAAGGGTTATCACAATTAATTTTGAATGTGTTCACCATGTAAATCATAAGCAGTTAACTGGTATGTGTCTATGTGACTCTACAGCAAGAAATATTCCTGAAAGTACTATAAGTAGGAAGGGAGTGTGTGTTGTGTGAAATATTGAAAATAATATTAATGTTTTTCACAAGAACCTTGTATTTATTATTTCCAAGTTATCTCTGTGAGTCTGGTTTATAAGTTAGGAGTCCACATATGAAATTATGCCAAAGCAATATGAATTCAATATCTAGAGAGTAATTTTTTCCTGTTCCTGCTGAAGACAAGGAGGAAGAAATACCTCTTACGAATAACCTGGCATCTATCTGAAAGCAGTGAGTTCTTTAGACATAAAATAGACGAGAGTTGCCAACTCTTGCTTCATCTGTGAGGAAAGGAGGTGAGGTGAAATTGGCTCCTGCCCCACAGTGCCCTCTGCTCCCCTAGCCAAGTGCTCCTGGATATCTGGAGGAGGTGGGTCCAAGGACAACAGCAGGAGTCCTCACCTTTGAACTGGGTCTGAGCAAAGTTGGTCAAGGGACAGGCCATTGTAAGGTTAATATGAAGGCGTGGGACCAGCAGGGACTGTGCACTAATGAGACTTAGATTCTAAGAAGGGGTCTTTCTTATCTCCAAATTGGACCACAAGGTTGCTAGCCCTTCTGTGTGTCTGAGTTCTTATAGGTGCATATGCCTGGATCTACTGCACAGATTCAAAATCATATACAATCAACACAGGGAAGGAAGTGACACAAAAAGTCAAAGTAGTAAGCAAAAGACTCAGGTAATATAAATGCATTGCTTTGCAAGTCATGCTGCAACAAAGTGCATATGTGAAATAGTAATGCGGCTGCACACACACACACACACACACACACACACACACCCCACTTCAGGATGTGGGTGCATAGGTTTGAGCATTACTTGTAACATTGCTTATAATCACCAATTTTGAGAAATACTTTTAGCTTTATGAATTTTTTTTTTCTAGATGATCCTCAGAATGATGTGTCTGGGCTGGATTGCCCAACGGTTCAGTAGGATTTGTGTTTGGATCATACCCCTGCTTGCTCACAAGCCAGCACAGACTATTATGCTATCAGCTGTCAGCCTCTTATACAAGTTAATTTACAAATGTTGGGATCAGAGATGAAGAAATGTACTTTTGAAAATATTAAACCAGTCAGATTATCTTTAATATTTGATATACAAAATAGATATGACATTTATAGATTTCATTTATCATTTGTTCTAATAGAGAATCACATTAGAAATTCTATTTATGATAAAAAGATCTTTTTGCCTAATTGAGGTAAGACATTAGAATATCTTTAAAACTTTCTGTGCCAATAAGCTAATGAAAATGCTCTTGAGAATTTGCATTTATATCTAATTAAATATATCAGTAGTCTTGTTATGACACTGTTTTCAGGTTCAAATAGGACAATGCTGTCACTGTCACTTTCTGGTCACTTCATTAATAGAACCATATGAACTGACTTAGAAGCAAAGCTACCTTCTACTAAATTAAGCATATGGGAAATTTTGCTCTTTTAATATGAGCACATTTTATTTTATGTTTTACTTCATCTGTTTCAGAACAGATTTGTCTTCCTCCTCTTCATTCTTCTTCTTCCTTTTCTCCTCTTCCTACTCCTTCTGCTCCCCATCCATCTTCTTTGAATACATGTGCTGTTCAGTATCTTCCCAAGCTCCCAATAGACACTTCCTGTGTAAAAAAGTAAGTGAGATTTTGCAGTGTATTAAATTTATTTTCACTACTCACTCCTGGAAAATTCACAGACACATACTACTTAAAAGCATGAGTAAGAACAAATTTACAGAAGATAAGATTGCAAGTCACCTCCCAAGTGCCCACAGGAGCTTCATCTCTGGGCTACTTGATATCGATTAGGTTTATGAAAGAGAAGTATAAAAGTTTTGATGAAAGTATTTCATAGCATGAAAGTCCTGCTGCTAAATGTTTCTATTTTGTGGGGAACAAATCCCATGGTGTCTCCATATAGAACCCAGCAATGCACATAATATGAAATGATAAAATTACCAGTGAACCAAATATGTATTTTCTCTGTATGTTTTGGCTGGGTTTTGAATACTGATGGGTTTTAGGAGAATAAGACAGATTTGGATCATGATATGGAAGTTCTTTTATCTCAGAAAGTAAAATAGTACTTTTGCCCACCCAGACTCCTGCAATGGTATGCATTATTGGGTCTCCTACTGGTTACTTCTTCAGGCTGGGCAGCAGATGTGTCTCCTGGCGATACATTTCCACTAGTACAGATAAGTGTTGGAAACTTATGGGAAGTTATATGAAAATCTATTAATCTGAGGCCCCACAGTGGCCTTTGAAAGCAAGCACTGTATTTGTATCAGGGTAATTTCCCCCAAATCACACAATAAACTCTGTGAGATCAGAGCTAAAAGCAAACCAATGTGTAGCTTGCTTTGTAAAGCATTGTTGTGGGGTTCTTTTCATGATAGTTAACTCAGTCTTCAGTGAACATTATGGGAGGACCACTTTCTATTGTGCCAGACTTTTATGTAGCACAATTAAGGAGTGTAAGAGTTCGTCTTGTTAAGTAAATGATATGAGCCAGAAGCGCAGTGGGTGATGGCATTGTTTTAATTTTAGAGTCAAGCCAATAAATTCAATTTATTGATATTTATTGATTATATAAGCAAATGAAATTTAATGATGAAAAATGTGCCACAAAACATAGATTTTAAAAAGAGTGGAAGTATATGTACATCCAGTAAGCTAGACACACCTCAGCACTTTAGCTTCTGACCTCACTGCCACCAATAGCATCATTATCAGAATTCCCTTTTATCATCTTAGACTGTGATTCATATAAAACTGTATTGCTCTCAACCTAACCTGTTCATGACTACAAGGCTAAGTAATTTATTGTGCCAAATATTTGAAAGAAAATAACGTTTTCGGTTTGGATGTAATTCAAAATGCTTCACTTGAACTTTTCCCTGAAATATTGTACTCAATTAAAATGCTATTCTCATGGGAAACTATTCTGCATTAGTTTTCTTCTTTTGTGTTCAAAAGAATCAGCATTTAATTTAAAATGGTGTGGTACTTTGAATGAGAATGTCCCACATATGCTCCAATTATTTGGTCATTTTGTGCCTACTTGGTCCTGCTGTTTGGGGAGGTTTTAGGAGGTGTGGCAAGGGCTAGAGGAAAGATATCACTGAGGGTGGAATTTGGGAGTTCTTAAGCCTTACCAGATTTCCTGTCATTCTTTGCTTCCTATTTGAAGATGTGATTGCTCAGCTTTCAGTTCTGGAATACTCCTGGTCTCTATGCTTCATCAACCATTATGGATTCTCCCATGGAATCATAAGCCAAATAAATTCTTTCTTCTATAAATTGCCTTGGTCTTGGTGTCTTATCACAGCAACAAAAAAGTAACTAGCAGAGAAGTTGGTACCAGAGAATGGCCTGTTGTGAAGAATCTGACCTTGTGGTTTTTAGAGAAAGACTTTGAAAATTTGGATTAGAAATGTGATTGAATACTATAAGCAGTGGTCCATCCTAGTAGGAGCTTGGAATAAAGGGAAATAAGGACTTAAGCAGAAATGGGATATTTTGGCAAAGGGTCTAGCTGGAGTTTTCTCACAGCCTAAGAGCTTGCCTCAGGCAAGCTGAGAAGTAATAGTCTAATTTCTTTGACAGAGGATATTTCAAGAAAGCCTAACATGAATTAATGGAATGGTTATTAATGGTTAATATTATGCAGATCTATAGTGAAGAACAGAGAGTGGGGCAGAAAAATTCAAATGTATAGCTTGGATTGAAAAATAGCACTAGGAAGATTAAAGTTTAAGCCAAGCCATATACTAAAGGAGAGGCTCTCTTTGATAAGGAGACTAGAACCATTAAGGAGAGGCCTATAGATTAGCACTTAAACAAAGAAAGAGTATCTTCAGGGCAAGACTATACTCAACTAAACCTCCAACTTGTGAAAAGAAAATGCCAGAGGAATTTTCTATTCCTAGGAAACCACAGCATAGAAAACCTGCTAGTGTGGATGAAATAGGCCATGGTCCATCTGAGGTTAACAGTGGAAACTTAAGGTGTCCTTCATGTGATGCTAGCTTTAGAAGCATAAAAGATGCAAGAATAAAGGGGTCACTGGTGCTTCCTTCATGGTTTCAGAGTGCATCCAAGGCCCAGCAGCACACAGCAGGGAATCTCTGAATAAAGAAGCCTCTGGCAAGCCAAGGGGCCCTGACAAGCCTTGGTGTGAAGCTGTGAAATTAAAGCATGTTTGACAGTGAAGACACCGAGATAATGACGATGCTAGAGCCATGAGACATCTGTCAAGGAGAGCTGCATACAGGAAGTAGCACTCGTCCAAGAGAGAGACGTGTGTTTCATACAGTGAAGCTGCAGCAGCTGAGCCATTTAAACCCTTTGGGAGTAAAGTCCCAGAAGACAAACATGGAGCTATTGGATTTGGTGTTTGCCATGTTGGGTCTCAATGTTGTTTTTGCCCTGAGGTATTTTGTCCGTATTTCCTCATCTCTACCTTTTGGAATGGGAATGTGTTTTTGGTTCCATTATATGTTGGAAGTATCTAATTTGTCTTTTGATTTTACAAGAGCCTGCAGTGAAGAGATTGCCTTGAGTCTCAGAAGAGACTCGAGACTCTTGAATAGTTTTGAGACTGGTACAGATTACGGGACTTTTTGATGGTGGACTAAATGCCTTTTGCATTTCATATGGTCATGAGTTTATGGAAGCCAGGGAGCAGAATGTGATGGTTTGAATGAAAATGGCTCCAAGTATTTCAACAGTTTTGTTCTCAATTGGTGGCACAGTTTTGGGAGCTTTTAGGAAGTGTGGCCTTGCTAGAGAAAGCACATCACTAGGGGTGGATTTTTAGTTTA
The DNA here is from genome assembly GCF_000622305.1 of Nannospalax galili. NCBI lineage: Eukaryota > Metazoa > Chordata > Mammalia > Rodentia > Spalacidae > Nannospalax > Nannospalax galili. Next base: position 4,437,245 of record NW_008357493.1, on the reverse strand, counting down.
TAAGCCTTGCCACATTTCCAGTCACTCTCTGCTTCCTGTGCCTATTGAAGTTGTGATCACTTGACTTTCTTCTCCTGTCACCTCTGCCACCATGCCTCCCCTGCTATTATGGACTCTCCCCTGAAACTATACGCCAAGTAAACTCTTTCTTCTGTAAGTTACCTTGGTCATGGTGTCTTTTCGCCGCAAGATAACAGTGACTAATACAGATGGTGTTTGCATTTTGGAGTAGATTTGATATGAAAAACTGTTAGACTGCTATAGTGATGCCATGAATCATGATGCCTTTCTAAGTGTCTGGGCTTCATTAGCAGATTAAATATAATTTCTATTTCAGTTTTTAATCCCCTTTGTGCTCTATAGCTGAAATTCTGGTTTCCAGTTAGTTCATATGCTGTTTTCATTATCTATCCCTTTCACATGAAATCTGATTACGTTTCTATTAATTTTGCAAGTAGGTTCCAGCCTTGAGAACAATGTCCACTTTCCATATTCACACATTTAGAAGTGCACACATTGGTTACCCTCACTCCTCAAATGTAGATAAATTGAAATCAGGTTTCTCAGTTCATGTGTTTTGTGTACCCATAATCAAGAAAGTAAAGGTGCTTAAGTATATAAATACAGAAATATCCGAGGTTTAGCTTAAACATGATCTTTCTTCCCAGAACTTTATGCACATAATCTGGTGTGAAAATGTGTTCCACTTTGATCTCCACTTAGACACTCATACAATGTGGGAACATCAGACAGTAATTTTGGTATGCTATGGTCTAGGGGGACAGAAAATTCAGGCACATGTTCACATATTCAGGGGCAGCTTGTTTCTCTTGGTCAATTTAAATGCCAGTATCCAATTTACTGCTGGTAAGACATTTGTGTCAGAAATAGTAAATGGTGAAACTGTACTTATGTTCATATTCATTTTGTTCTTAGTGTCCAAGAGAGAATTTTAGGGACAATGATTTTTTTGCCTTTATTTCTTCCAGTGTAAGCAGCGCTAAACAAAAAAAAATGGTAGATGCTGGGAGGTGTGAGCTCATCTCATTATGCTTTAAAATATTAGGCAATTTCAGGCTCTGAAATCTAGTTGCAGTTCTGTCCAGTTTTCTCATGATGTTTCCTGGTAATCAGAAGATCCACAGGAGCTTAGGACACAACTTAGTTGGTGTAATGTAGATTATGTTGGTACAATGTCATACGCTGTATAAGCTTACTGAGAAGCTGTATCCAGAAGTGAGGTAGACAATAGCTCTTCATTTCAGACCTAAGCATGTATGTTTCAAAGTGTTCTCCAAAACACCCTGTCCTGGTTAAGGCTTATCTTTAGGTGAGAAGCTGTGACCAGAAGTGAGGTAGACAATAGCCCTTCATTTCAGACCTAAGCATGTATGTTTCAAAGTGTTCTCCAAAACACCCTGTCCTGGTTAAGGCTTATCTTTAGGTTCTTAATCAGGTAGCAAGCAATACATATATTGAGAGTATTGAAATATTGCATTCATGAAACCAACTAGAAGATAAACCTTTAAATAAATGCCTGCAGACTGACTGGGGGGCAGGGTTTAGCCATGGAGAGAAAGTTCTCAATTGGAAACTCCAGCTGTCGACCTGAACATGGCTTCCCTAGGGTAATTCTGATGGATATTATAAGCCACAATTTGATAATGTTGATTTTCTTCATTCTTTCAATCAGGTTGCCCCTGTCATCTCTGTTAGATGCTGCAAGCATCTGAATTGATGGTGTTTTGCTATCTATAGCCTCTCTGCTACATTTGATTTGCTTTTTCGCATGCTACCCATTTGCAACTGAAAGTACTGGTATTGTAGATCATTCTCCAGATCATCCAGAACAAAAAGTGTTTGTCACATAGGCACAAGTAAGAGGGTTCCAACCCCCACAGTCACGAAAAAAAAAAAAACTTGCTGCAGTGGTTGTGCCTCGAATCCCAACATTGGGGCGGTGGTAACATGGGAATCCTCCTGGACTCTTTGACCAGCTGCCTGGTCTAATCTGAAAGATACAGGTACAAATGAGAGTCTGTTTCAAAAACTTAAGTGAATGGCAGTTGAGGAAAGAAAATTGAAATGGATTTTTGGCCTCCACATGTATGTGTACATGCATGCATCCACACATGCACAATGCCTTTCAATGCCCATTGAAGATGATCTGCAATGGGAACACCACCTGTACTTTCCTGTTCCTATGATAAACACCATCACCAAAAAACAACTTAGGAGAAAACATTGTATTTGGCTTACAGTTCACAATCCAGCATCCAGGGAAGCCCAGACAGGAAATCAAGGCTGGAACCTGGAGGCAAGAACTGAAGCAGAGACTATGGAGGAATTCTGCCAACTGAGCTGCTCCTCTTACCTGTGCTCAGCCTGTTTTCTTATACAAAACAAGACCACCTGTGCAAGGATGGTACCACCCTTAGTGGGCTGGACCCTCCCACGTTACTCAACAATCAAAAAAATGCCTCATGGATATGCCCACAGGTCAGTTCAATAGAAGAAATTCCCCGATTGAGATTCCCTCTTCCCAGGTGTGTCAAGTTGACAATATAAGCTATCCAGAACACAAGTATTTATGAACAGTAAGGGTTACTGCACTTTTGCAGATCAGTGTATTTGCAGAATGGTTGCTAATGTACTTGTGAGTGACACATTAACATTTTTACCAAGTGACTTGACTTTGTTAGTTCATGTTGCTCCTGTCTATGGACCCTCTACCAAACTCAACTGGTCATAGCTATTTTCAGCCTTGCCAGGGACATTCTGACCTCCAAACTTTCCAAATTCGTCAGAAGCCTTTTCCTAGCTCCTGCATCCACCAAAATTTATTCTCATTTCCAAAAACCTCACACCCTGGTCTCAGTATAACTTTCCAGTTACCTATATCTACCAATACAATTAGAATTCTAGGAAGTTCTTCAGCAAACCTGGGAGTAGGAATTGGGCAGATATGAAATAAAAGTGATTAATTGTAATTATTGATGCTGGCTGAAAGCTACATGGTGTTTGAAGCTCTGTCATCTTCCTCCCCATCTACCTGTGTATATAGATGTAAGTTTAAAGGTTTAAAAGATATTACCAGAGCTTGATGCAATAGTCTAGTCATAGTGTATATATGAGTCTAGTGTATATATGAGCATCCATAAAAACCTCAGAGCATGGCTGCTAACATCCACCTCATGGACTTTATTTCATTTTAGTTTTTATATCAGCAAAATAAGGTAAAACAACTTTAGGATTCAGACTGAGTTGGCTTAAATTTCAGATTCATAGCTCACTAAATTTGCAGATAGGTATGAGATATTTTATTTATCATCTTATTTTCTTCTTGCAAAAGAAAATGAAGAAGACCCTAAAGAAGACTGGAGGATGCACAGGCATCCTGTCTGCAAAGCTCCATGGCTCAGCCAGAGCTGCAGGTCAGCTTTCAGCACAGGCTTCCTGGCAGCTAATGAATCTCTCCCATCAATCATCAATATCTATGATGTTTTCTGTGTATCTTATCAATAATGATATAAATACATTTCCACAAATTCTAATGCATTGCAGATTTTTTTCTCTAACTTTATTTAGAAATGAGACAACTGGACTTTTTTTTCTAGAAAAGAGAAGAACATGTACATAATTCATGAATTTAAAAGTTAATGATATAAATACATTTCCACAAATTCTAATGCATTGCAGATTTTTTTCTTTAACTTTATTTAGAAATGAGACAACTGGACTTTTTTTTTCTAGAAAAGAGAAGAACATGTACATAATTCATGAATTTAAAAGCATTTTGTAATGTTTGGGTATCACTCCAGAAGTGGATGGAGTAATGGCTGTACTTTACTAGAGATTGTCTTTTATAGCCGGAGTTTATGGTCTAACTATTAGCGAAGCCTTCTCATGTGTGATTCCAAATGTTTGTGTCACCTCTGACTCGTCACCTTTCCTACCCTTTCATCGTACCTCTTCTGCTCTGGCTCATGTTTTGCTACCACTTGTTACAGAGCAGCCTGGCCAGGCACATGCTCCTGGGGTCTCCCAGCAGCATGATTCAAATGGAGGGTGCCTTTTCCTAAAAATTTTTAATCTTTTAGGACTCCAACAGTGTTTATCTTTGTTTAAAAAGATGGAGAATTATCTTCAGTGTTCTGTGGTTCCCTGCACTACCTGAAATGTCACAAAGCACAGTCTATTTCAGAGTTCTTCGAGCAGTCAAAATTAAGTCCTGTGTTCAGATGGTACACCTGCTCATCCCCCATCACAACCCAATGCTCTGCTAAACTGGGTGAAGGGGATGTGCACTTCAGCTCCGTTCTACATCAACTCATTCTCTCTCTCATCTCCAAAAGGCATCTTTAAAATTCTCCTGTAGTTAATAACAAAAACATTCAGTGCCAGGCTGGGAAGAGGGCACCACAAGTATAGGTGCTGACTGCCAAGCTTGATGACTTGATTTCAGTCCCAAGGACTCACATGGTAGAAGGAGAGAACAAATCCCCACAGTTGTTCTCTGACCTTCACATTGCATGCCATGGCATGTGTGTGCTCTCACCTACACACACACACACACACACACACACACACACACACACACAATCTAAAAAGAAATTAATAATACACCATTCGCATGGCTGCCTCCTGAAGCCATTGCATGTCAATTTTGATTATTTATTTATATATAGTCTATAGAAATCATCCAGTATATGTCCAAAGGAAGCATAAGTTCTGCCTTTGGATAGCTTACTGACATGTTAGAAGTGCGTAGAGAAAGCATACACCTGTTGGAATTTAGAATTTTATGGTTCCAATTTTCAGTGGTGGCATCACTTTCAGCTCATTCACATTTGCAAAATTTATTGTCTACAAGCACCTCATTGTCACTAGTGGAATGACAAGGATTTTTCTAAGTCTGAGTACTCCTCAATGCAACATATCTTTCAAAAATCCATCCCCTCTCTGCCTTTATTAACACTAATAATGACTTAACTTTCATTGCTAGTTAGAGCTTATAAAATGTTTTCAACTTACAAACATGTATTTTTTCAAACATAGATAGTACACTTACTTGTGTATTAAAAATTATGACTGGAGCCAGGCGTGGTGGTGCACGCCTTTAATCCGGGCACTTGGGAGGCAGGGCAGGCGGATCTCTGTGAGTTCAAGGCCAGCCCGGTCTACATAGTGAGTTCCAGGACAGCTGGGGCTACCGGGAGACCCTGCCTCAAAAAGACCAAAAAATATTGAATGGGAGAAGGTCATAGATCAAAAAGTAGGAGTGGGGAAGATTTGTAATTATCTTGCGTGCCTTTGGGGTATTTTATTATACGTATTAGAATCTTTTATTATAAATATCATAAAATTATTGTGTGCCTCCTTCCCTTCAAAAGCATGTGGCAAAAAGGAGAAAGTAGGCAAGACCTTCTGACATAGGTAAAATACACGTAAGAGAGGGCACAAGATTATGCCCTCCCCAAATGTTTCAGCAGCTGCACTAAAATGTTTCACAGCTAGTAGAAAAAAACTTGGGCAACCATTAAATGAGTTTGCCTGCCTTCAAGATAATTCAAAGACCAGCTCTTGCTTCATGATGGAGAAATGAGGAGTTCAGGCCAGTGGTATGTCTTTCAACACTTTTCCTTCAAGATGACGTGAAGTAGACTCACCACATTCTGTTCCCTGTGTAGTTCTGCCAAAATGAGGCAGCTGTGCTGTGATTAGCAAGGCAGGGTTTTAGACACTGGTCTTGCACAATGGGAACCAAGCACAGTGGAAAGAACCTGGCTTTTGCATTCAGATCAACCAGCTGGGTGATCCTGAGCAGGTCACTAGACTCAGCCCAGCTCAGTGGTTCAGATATCTGAGCAAGAAACTATCAACAGAAAATCTGGAACATGACTGGGCAGCACAGCATGGTATGGGGAAATACCAGCATACTTGCAATTAGCACAACTCAGGTAAGCTTCTGTTGTGTCTCTATTGCTGAAACGTCAATGTTGAAAAATAACCAGTTTGATAAGAAATATATTTTTATCCATAAAGTAAGCACTATGATACATCATTAATTAAGCTGGAAAAATAAAACAAGAAGCAACTAAAAACACTCAGAAACGTGGCAGGTATGGTGTGTCATTTATGTGGATGGTTTTCTTGTTTAAAAGGGAAAGATATTAATTTTACCATGAAATTATTTCCTACTTCTTCTGTAAGGTCTTGCCAAAAATTTAGTGGCACACACACATACACACACACACACACACACACACATACACGTATTGCCTTATAATTCACTTGTCAAAAGTCTGAAATGAGCTTCCTTTAGTGATTCAAGGTCTTAAGCTTATGCATGCTCTGGAGAGAGGATGTTTCTTTATCATTTCAAATGTCACATCTTTGCTGTACCTTACCTGTGATCGTCACCTCCCCATTTCCTAAATCTGCATCATCTGCCCAGATCCCCTTACATTGTCACCTCTGTGACTCTCCTACTTCCTAGTGTGACCTATTGGGCCTGATAATCCAATTTTTCTCACTGAATAGTCAAGAACAGCCTTGTGAAAATGACCATCTTACCAAAATCAAATTCCCCTGGCATTCTTCACAGAGCTAGAAAAAAAAAAAAAACAACTAAAATTTATATGGAATCATGAAAGACTCCAAAGAGCCAAAGGAATCGCCATACCTGATCTCAGATTATATTACAGAAGTATAGTCATAAAAACGGCATGGTACTGGCACAAAAAAAGAAACATAGATCAATTGAACACAAGAAAAGACACAAACATGTTTACACACAATTTCAGCCACCTTCTATTTGACAAAGGAGCCAAAAACACATAATGGAGGAAAGACATTTTCACCTATAAAATTACGAAACTGTACCCTTGTCGTATACCGTGCACAAAGGTTACCTCCAAATGGATCAAAAACCTCAGTATAAAACCTGAAATTCTGAAACTGCTGGAAGAAAACATAGGCAACACCCTACAAGATATAGAAAAATGGAAAGGGCTCTTTCAATCTGACATCAGATGCTCATGTATTAAAGGTCAACAATCAATATGTGGGACCTCATCAAGCTACAAAGCTTCTGAACAGCAGAAGAAAAACAACCAAGGAAATAAAGAGGAAACACACCGAGTGGGATAAACACTTTATCAGCTGTACATTTGACAGAGGATTAATGCCCAGAATATACAAAGAACTCAAAACACAAGGAAATAAGAAAATAAATGACTGAATTAAAAATGGGCTATAGATCTGAACAGAGAGTTCTCAAATGAAGAAATAAAAATGGTTAAGAAACACCTTAAAAAGTGCTCAACATCATTAGTAATTAAGAAATGAGGATAAAAACCCCTTAAAGATTCCATCTTACTCTAGTCACACTAAGAGCAAGAGAATGACAAACACCAAATGCTGGCAAGGATTCAGAGAAAGGAGAACACTCATTCACTGCTAGTGGGAATGCAAACTTGTGCAACCGCTATGGAAAATGTGGAAAACTCTCAAAAAGCCAAATGTTCTAGTCTGTCTTCGATTTCTGTGACAAAATACTCTGGCCAGTACCAACTTGGGGAGGAAAGCTTGCATTCAGCTTGCATGTCCTGGGTCACAGTTCATCTCTGTAGAAGAACAAAGTAGAAACACAGGGCAGGAACCTGTAGGCAGGAGCTGAAGAACAGGTCATGGAGGAGCATTGCTTACTGGCTTGCTCCCCTAGCCCCCCTGCTCAACCTTCTTATACAATGTATCCCCACCTGCCCACAGGTGGCACCACCCACAATAAGTTGGGCCCTCCAAAATCAGTAATCAAGAAGCTGCCCCGCAGACAGGGTCACGTGTCATTCCAACAGTGGTAATTAACCAATTGAGGCTCTCTCTACCCAGGTGTGTCAAATTGACAGCTAACCCCAACTATCCAGTACAACCGACCCCTTATCAACTTGACATACAAACACATCACTATTAAACTATAAACTTTCCATTTCTTGTCACCAGGATATGATGTTAACAATATCACATCATAGTACAACCTTAAAAGTCCCAAAGATCTTAAAAAAACCAAACACTTAAATGTTCATAGTCTCTTAATAAAAGTCTCTTAACCATGGGATCCTGTAGAATCCAAAACAAATACTGTCTTATTTCAAAAGGGAAGAATTGGGCACACCTAAGAAAAACCTAGGTCCAGCAAAGTAGCTCAAAGCTGGACATCTGGGATTCGGTCACGATCTTCTGTGCTCCAAGGGGACTTGGCAGCATCACTTCTTTGACTCTGCCATTCGCAGCACACACAGCTCATCTCACTGACCAAGGCCTACTCAGTTTCCCTGCTGCTGCCCTTGGTGGTTGTCCCATGGTCCTGGCATCTCCAAAATGCTAGGGTCTCCACTGAAAATGAGGCTGTGCCTTTACCAATGGCCTCTTCTGGCCTCTTGGGGTGCAAAGGCAGATTCCATGACCCGCTTCGCTAAAACTGAGGCTGCAATTTCACCAATGGCCTTTTCTGACCTCTCAGGATGCCAAGCCTCAGCTGCTCTCTGTGACCCCTTCACACATTCAACACCAGAACCATGCAGGAGACTCTTATACATTACCAAGTCTGGCTTCCAGCTTGAGATGTGATGCACAGGACTCTGCTGAACAATAGCTTCTCTGTGCTGACCCCAAAACAGTTTCCAGAAGATTTCACCACAGTGATGCTGGTCTCTTGTTACTTACAGATGATTTTTTCAGCCCCAGCAAACTAACATCAATTGTACTAGTAAAGCAAAGATTTCACTACAGTGGTTCTGGTCTTTTTGTAGTCATAGCTGATTCTTTAGCCCTAGCCAACCAGAAACCATAGAGTCTCAATTCAAAATATTCCACAAATAGTCCTGTCTCTGCTTCTTGTTGAAGATTCACAAGCCAGGCCTCCACCATCTATATTTCTTTCAGTATAACTGTCCCAAGCTCTAAAGCAGCAAATGCTAAAAACTCAATTGCTTTTCCAGCCCAAAGTTCCAAATGCTTCCACAATCCTCCTAAAACCACCAAGATCAGGGCTGTCATAGCAATACGTGACTCCTGGTACAAATTTCTGTTTAGTCTGCCTTTGGTTTTTGTGACAAAATACATGACCACAGGTTGTTCCAGTGGAAGAAATTCCTCAGTTGAGACTCCCTCTACCCAGGTGTGTCAAGTTGACAACTAAAGCTATCCAGCACACTAAAAACGAATATATCATATGATCCTGCTGTACCACTCCCTGGCATGTACCCAAAGGACTCATCCTACTGTAGAGAAACCTGTTTGTTGTTGTACATCCGTGTTTTTTGTTGCTCTCGTCACAGTGACTAAGAAATGGAAAAAAAACTAAATGTCCCTACCTGATGAACAGATAATGAGAATATGGTACATTTACTTAATGAAGTTCTACTCAGAAGTAAGAAAAGATGAAATTATGAAATTTGCAAGTAGATGGATGGAACTAGAGACGGTTATACTAAGTGAAGTAACAGAAATGCAGAAAAGCAAGAGACGTATAAGTTCTCCCTCATTTGCAGATCATAACACCAATCATGTCACCAGGAGTCAGGAAAACTGAAAGAAGCGTGGAGGGAGGTAAAGGAAAGGAATAAAGAGGGGAATAATAGGGAACAGATCTTTCCATGGCAGGGAGGGGGGTTGGCTGGGAGGAGAAGAGGGGGGGACAGGCAGCTGACAATGTTAGGGGAAGAGGGGACTCAAGCAAGGGGGGATGGCAGGAGGCATTTGTTATTGGGGGAAGGAGGGAATAATGAGGACACCTGGACTAGAGAGAGAGGAGGAAGGTCAGGTGGGGGGGTTCTAGAGATTTATGGATCTTGGTGGCATAGGGAAGCCAAAGGGAAATGTGTTGCCTCTAATTCCACCCGAGAAATGCACATACAGTCCCTGAGCGTTAGTTCATAGGAATATCTGGGGGTATATGGCAAGGAACACAGTGACAGACAGGAGAGGCCTCCCTTTGAATAGTTGGTCAGAGTGGTTCAAGAGACTCCAAAAATAACAAAGGCTATTGCCAGAGCTCTTTGTTATCTCCTATAATAGGAAGATAAGACTCTACTACTGAAGACAGGACATGCTATGAACTTAGGACTTGGAGGAATGGAGCAGGAAGTGAACTGGAAGCCTTCTACCTAAAGTTTAGCTCTCATAGTTCTGGAGGATACCATGCCAGGTGCTAAGAGAGATAATCAATCAATGGTCAAACCCAGCCATAAGCCTAATAACTATAATGACCAGTACAGAAAACTACATCTATTGGTGCAGTAGTGGTACTGTTATCTAGGGGTGTTCAACATGTACTTATTTGGACTTAAAACTGTCTCAGTGGGAGTGAACTCAGGGGTGACACTGTATTTTCAGCCAAGTACATGTGTCTGGAGAGGTCATAGGTCCTAGAGAAAACTGTCTCTGTCATATCTCTAGACAAATGAAATATCTTACCATAAACTAAATATGGATCCTTATATTTACAGACAAGTATACCATACACCACTCATCAAAGAAGCTTCTTTCTGAAACAGATGGAGGCTACTGCAGAATCCCAGAACTGCTCAGCCGTAGAGTATACCTCTGAAAGACGGCTAGTCCCGGGTGATATAACTACAATGGAACCTCTACACCTAAGGTTCATTGATCATAGCAAAATGAGAGGTATAGAGAAAACTAGTGTAACCCTCAACTCTTGTCATCGAAGCATCCTTACACAACATAGGGTGATGCACACAAAAGGCTACAATTGGCCAACTTTTAAAGAACAAGAGACTGCAGTATGTGTCCCTGGTTATGACTCCAACTGCAAGGCTCAGGGAACATTGTGGAAGAGGGGGTGGAAAGATTGTAAGAGCCAGGGTTTGTCCATGAGCATAGGGAAGCAGAGGCTTTCAGGCCACTGGAAGCTTACACAGTGAACTTGTGGCAATGGTGGCAACAAGCACAGGACCCATGCCAGCTCAATCAGACATGGCCCTGAGTGGTGTGGGGGAAATGGGTTGACCATAGTCTGGAAACTATCAATGACTGATTACTACTGGTTGAGGGAGGTCTTAACAATGATTTCTAGATAGGCTGACTAGACTCCAGTGGATGAATTTTCACCAAAGGACATTTTGGTACAAATGGTTGAATGGATACGACTTAACATGTATAGCAGAATACAGCTTAACATGTATAGCTGGTGGAGGTGTATGGATGGGGGAAGATGTCTGAATTTGATTAAAAAATGTATGAAATGTACAAACCTCAATAAAATGTTTTCTTTTTATTAAAAAAAATAAAACTAAAAAAGCCTTTCCTGGGTGTGGTGGTGCACGCCTTTAATCCCAGCACTTGGGAGGCAGGGGCAGGCATATCTCTGTGAGTTCAAGGCCAGCCTGGTCTACATAATGAGTTCCAGGATTCCAGGATAGCTGGGGCTACAGGGATACCCTGTCTCAAAAAAGACCAAAAAAAAACCCAGCCTTGTTATCTTCCATCTAGTCACAACCATGATTCAATCCGCCATCTTAATGTGCCTTTGTCTTGTACCCTGATGTAGTCTGGTGGTTGGGAATTTGCATTTCAGCTTCTTTGTGTCTCCGTTATTTATGAAGCACATATTGGAAAGAACTGGAAGACTTCCTGTTGAAAAGGAGCTTTACAGCTTCCCCTGTAAAAAAAGCATTTTACAAGATAAGGATTCAAAGATGCATTCACCAATAGATGAAGCTGCATGACAAGGGTGTATGGCATGTTGAGTACTATGGCAGGCTGCGGACATGGCTGAGGTCTGAGACAATTAGAGGCACTGCATAATACCTACATCCATTGAAAAGATAATGTTGACAGATGGAGAATGGGCCTTTGTGGTAGGGTAACAGTTCTTTACTCAGGAAAATCAGATAATAATGTGTGAGCTAGAATAAAGAAAAACACGCATCTTGGCAACAATTGGAATTAGAAGCATTTAGAACAAGCTGACACATTTGGAGTCTGTTACAATACATCAAGAAGAATGGAGTGAAATTTTAGGAACTAGAGATGTACTTGCATTGCAGAGTCAGGAGGCATTATCTCTGAATTATATTTGGAGCAGGTACATAGAAGGGTAAGAAATCTAGGACATAAAGGCTAGTATATACTTGTGTGTTCATTCATGGTATAGGAATAAAGAAGGAACATATTTGGAAACAGAAGTGAACAAAGTTTAAAGAAATAGTATGTAGAATTTGACCCTGGCCCCGAAACCCTGAATCATGGTGGATATCATATTCCAATATTATCATGTACCTGTATAATGTAAGAAGTCTCCTTAGTTGTCTGATTCAGTTACTCTGTTGAATTGTTTACCAGCATTAAGTCTGTGGATTATCATGTCACTCAAAAGTCAGACACTCATATCAGACCAGGCATTCCTTCAATAAAATTCCTTTATGGACTTTAAACCTCATATAATTCAATATGAGGTTTCTGACCTGATGTGACAACTCTTTCTTGACATGAATTTTTTAACACCGTAAGTCTCAAGTTGTTGTTGGTAAAGGAAAGCATAGTTAGAGGGACATACTTAGAGTCTTGACATCCTAGCTTCTCTGTTTTTCTGTGATTCTGGATCACATGGATAAAATAAAATTAAAAGAAACCCCAAACCTCAATTGAATGATTATACCACTGTGCTGCTCACAGGAAACCCTCTCTGTGTGCCAGTCACACATCAAGTAAACACGAATGGATAAACCATATAGAGCAAATCATCAGATTTATTTCCATGTCATCAACATATTAGACAGGTGGATGACAATGTTTATGATGAATCCAATGAGTTCATGGTAAGACATAGGCTGCTGGAGTTGGAGAAGTCATGTTTTAACACACAATGATTCTTATCTTTTCAATACCTTCCTCTCTTGATCAGGACATGTACATATGATTTTTAAGAAACTATATTATGTTTGATGAGCTTGAAAAAGAAACACTTAGAAACTATCTTTCTCATTTTTTATTTTTTTTTAAACATTGCTTATACTTGGAGACCTTGTAACACATTTCTGACTTACAATATAAAAAGAAGAAAGAAAGAAATTGAAACACTTCACTCTGATAAGATCTCATTACCACACAGGGCAGAAGCATGTCACCTGATTCATAACCTGATCTGTCTTGACAGCTATGTGCAGTTTTGAAATGGAAGTACACAGGGATATGGAGGCAAGTCCCATCAAAGATTTTAAAAGTCTTTCTTGGTAGGCCATTTAAACCCTTGTCATCTCTGGTGTTAGTTTAGAAACCTAGTTTAGTTTCAAACCTAATAAATGTCTTTAGAAAACTAAAATTGTACAAATCAAAGACACTGAAACAGAGTGGTTGGGGAAACATCTAACTAGCACTAAAACAAGTGTTTAGGGAACAGCAATTAGCTAATTTCTATGCATTTTAAAATGCAGAAGTGCATTATTAATTGACAAACTAATTCTTCTGAATATTTTTCCTGGTTTTATATCTTGATTCATCTTATATTCAACATAGTCCTTTAATTGATCAGTTACTATTTGATAACAAACATAGTCATGCAAGGATATAAGGAAGTTACAAATCAAAGTTAGCAGAACATATTTATCTACATTTTTTAATAGCTTTACAATATTGTACCTATAATAAACTGAGGAAATATAATAATTATATGGGCATACATTATCTGAAGAAAACTGAAGGGATGTGAAAATAAATTACTTTATTGTCCACCCAAGTACAACATGTTGATGCTTGGAATGACAGTAACCTTTGAACTTTACCGTCAAGCAGATTGTAAGATTATATATAGTTTCCTTTCAGCCTAAATATACCTGAAAATCATTGGAGTCTGTGAAACTTGAGAGTTGTAGATGGCCATTAAACACCCCTCTCTCTTACAATCTTCCTGTCCCTTCTTCCACAATAGTCCCTGAGCCCTGGGTGGGTGAGGCTTAGTATAGGAGTCCTGTCCAGGGACACATAGACCGCAGTCTTCTGTTCTCTGTACTTTGGTCAGTTAATTGCCCTCAGTTGCATGAGGAAGCTTCATTGGTGAGAGTTGGCACACGCATTACTTCTGGGTGAGGGAGAGTCGGTCTTCTTTAAGGGGGTGGTGCTAGATAGACCGAACAGGCTCTAGTGAATGGAATCTCACCAAGGGACATGTGGGGACACAAACTTGACTTGATAGGCTTTAACACATATGACAGAATGCATGAAATCTTGTGGCTGGTCTATAGAGGGTTGCATATAGGGGAGAGGGTATAAATACACTTAAGATGAAATGCACAAAAATTAAATAAATATATTGAAAAAGAGTAATATATGTGCATTTTCTATTAATTAAACCATGACATACATACAGGATGTACTTATAGTACAAAGAAATCACATTGGAACACAGCTAAGTGGCAACAGGAAGAAAATTCTTCATGATTCAAATTAGAAGGGTAAATGCAGTATATGCCACTATAAAAAGGGTACCTTGCACAACAGATTTTCTTTGTTCTGGAAACTGAAGTCTAAGACCACAGTGTCAAGGTGTGGTTCTTTCTGAGTTGTTAAAAACTGGTTCCATGTCACTCTAGTTTCTGGGATATGTAAACATCCTTGACATTCTTTGGCTTGGGGTTGTGTCATCTAAATGTTTGTGTTCATCTCTACAGCATGTCCTCTCTATAAGGGCCCAGTTGTGTGTCTAATACCCCAGCAGTCCTAAGCACTTCATGTTATCCGATTATCAACAAATATCTTATTTCCAAAATCAGGTCACATCTAAGGTATTGGGGGTTAGATTATCAATGTCTTTTCAGGGAACATGATTCAATGCATGTCAACTATGTCATTAAAATATGCTTTAGGAAACTCAGGAGGTTGGAGAGAGAACGCAGAAGTTAAAATGCTTGCCTATAATACAAGAACCTGACATGAGACCCCAAATCCCATGTAAATGCTGCATGGGTGTTGTGGCCCACCTATAATCCCAGCATCTGTAGAAAGAACAATTTCTGGAACAAGCTGTAAGCTAGACTATCTCTATCAGGGAGCTCTGGGTTTGATTGAAAGACCTTCATTCAATGAATAAGACAAAGGAGCAATCGAAGATGATTCCTGAAATCAACCTCAGGACTGTATACATACACATACACACATAGACATAGAGACATATAAGCCCAGGAACATGAGCCCATATGCACGTGAACATGCATACTGTACATTGTACACTACACACTTATGTACATAAAAAGGAAGAAGAAAAATAGACATTATAAAAGTCAATTATCTGGAGAGATGGCCTAGTGGTAAAGTGTTCACAGTGCAAGCTTGTGTACTTGAATTCAGATCCCCAACTCCCTGGTAAAATCTGGGGACAGCGATACATGCTTACAAACCAAACACTGGTGGTATAGAGTTGAGAAGATCCTAGAGGTTTTTGCTGGCTAGTGCAGTCTAAAAGTCAACCTCTAGATTCAATGAAGGACCTGCCTCCACAGGATAAGGTGGCGAATGATGGAGAAAGACACATGATAGTGACCCCTGACCTCCACATGAACCTGAGTGGGCACACACACACACACACACACACACACACACACACGCAATATACTCACACATCCACATCCACACAAATATATACACATATATAGACATGACTACATTGACACACAGACATATACATATATATATTCACATATACACATACACACATACTTATACACACACACACACATAAACACATGTATTTCCACACATACACACACATATACACATAAAAAAAATCAAACAAAGAAGAGTCATTTTTTATTATTTGAAATATGAAGATGCAGAAATTGAGGTATTATACATGAAGCTGGCTGATGTTTGAGTATTTCCTATCTTTTTAACTGAAAGCTAAGCAAAAAATAAATAATCCAACTTAGTTTTTTTCTTTATTCTTGAGAATTTCATCCATGTATATGATAAAATGTGACCATGGCTACCCCCCATTTACCTTCTCTAACTTTCTCCATCTCCTTGTCAACATGTCCCCTCCTAATATCATGTCTTTTTGAAATATCTATAAACCACTAAGTTCAGATAGTCCTGCCCATATGTTCACAGAGCAGGCCCATCCCTTGGAGCATGAGAAAACTATAGTAGCAACATCTTAAAAATGAGTGATTCTCCAACCCAGCAGCTCTTAAATGCCAATATCTTCTCAGTAAGGGGTGGCACCTAGAGATCAGCTACCCCAGTGCTGTCAGGAGCTTGCCTGGCTAGACATTGCATAGTTCTGACATGGTGATGCCAGTGGCTATGAGTTCATATTGCAATGGCCATGCCACATCCAGAAGGCACCACTTTGCAGCACTGCCCCCATCCTTCAGTGTCTGCATTCTTTCTCTCTCCTTCCGTGATGTTCCCTGAGCCTCAGTGGTGGGGTGTTGGTATAGATGTCTTGTTTAGGACTAAGCTCTCAGTCTCTTATTCTCAGCACTTGGACCAGTTACATATCTCCCCATTAACTGCTGCCCATTCCAAAAAGTAGCTTCTCTGTCCATGGTTGAGAGCAGCCGAGGTCTATGGGTACAGATATATTTGAAAGGCAATTTGACAGCATGAATATTTAGCCAAATAAAACAATGAGTTCTATCCTAAGGCCTATGACCTCCCCAGTCATGGACATGAGACCAGGATTACAGTTCCTGACATAAAGTTCCCTCCTGTGGAGTATATAAGTGTCCTGCCACTATTATCCTAGTGGGCATAGCTTGCCTGGCAGGTTGGTATTACAACATGTAGGATTCAACACTGGGTGAGGCCATTAAGGTATTTTCTCGCCCAGCATGCATAACACCTTCCAGCACTGTGAAAGGTAGCCATCATGGAGGAAGTTTCCTGGTTGGTTTGAGTTTGGTTTCTTTATTTCCTGAAGCCAAAATGTGTGGTATTTTCAGCAAGTGGGATCTTGTCTTGTAGTTATGGAAAGTAACAAAGGTAAATCACCATGGTCTGTATTATTCTGGAGACCTCTAGGGCCTCCTTGTGCAATAAAGCTTAAAGAGGTGTCCCATGCCTTGCACTGTGCTTTCATTTAATAAACCATGTGCTCTGGGAACAACACTTTCCAGGCATGCAGGATAAGTCTGTTCAAACTCTTTTATCTTTTAATTTATTTTGAGATTAGCTTGCTGAGTAGGGGATTTCTGTAAGACATTTTCATAAACTCTTACCCACCCAGCACATCTCCTCCTCCCCTGACCTTAGTCCTTTAGTCCTCAGTACGCCCACTGTATATTCATTTCACACATATTCTACTACCTTTCATTATATTTTCAATGGCATTGTGAGGTTAATTGGCTTCCAGATGGCCCAGATGGCTTTTTACACACCCTTCCTCTGGGCATGCCTCCCCTCCATCCTTCCGTTTCCCCCATACACATTTGGCCATCCCAGCTTAAGCCTTTCCACTCCTGCCATCCCACCTCTGTTTTTTTCATTTTACAAATAGTCTACCAGCCTTCTCCCTGATAGTGTCCCACCACCAAAACACACACAGAGAGAGAGAGAGACAGAGACAGAGACAGAGACAGAGAGACAGAGAGAGACAGAGAGAGATTCCTTTCTAGTTTTCTGGCTTCTACCTGTGCTCCAGGTTAAACAAACAAGCAAAATAATTGAAGCTAGGATCTGCATAAAAGAGAAAATTTGGGATGTTTGACTTTCAGAGAATGAGTTACCTCATTCAGGACACGTTTCCCAATTTCATTTGTTAATCTGCAAATTTCATGATTTCATTTTCCTTTACAGGGGAATGAATGTATACCACATTTTCCTTGCCCATACATCTGCTATATCATGAATACTACAGTGTCTTACAATTGGTTGGATATGTACTCAGGAGAGGCAAATTTGGGTCAGATGCCACTTATAGTTCTAGTTTCAGAGAAACCTCTGGACTGATTTCCAAAGTGTCAGCAAATATTTTTAATGACTGGACTATTTGTGTATATGTTCATTCTAGATAATAGCCCTTGTTTAAAACTCCAGGATCTCAAAAACTTGATGGGTACAAGTGTATCTTTTTTAACTTTTATAAAAACTTTATTGAGAATTTCATGCATACATATAAGGTGTTTTGATCAAATCCGTGACCACTCCCTCCCCTCCAACTCCTCCCGTATCTCCCCATCACTTTTTTCTGAAAACTTGGTGTGCTCTTTCTTCTTCTTCTTTGATTTATTTTTTAATGGGGCTTTTGGCTACTCTAACTTTCCCCCTTCTGAAGAGGTAACCCTAAAATATTTTAAGGATTAGATACAAGCTCCCAAATATTTTTGACATTTTGGGCCTTTAGAAGGTAGTAGGTTGCTAAGAGACCCAAGGATACTGTGAGTTTTGGCCAAGAAACTGGCTACTTTTCTTTGGGGTCCTTCTACCCTAACTGCCTAGCAAATTCCTAGCTCCTATTCTTACCAGCCATCCTCAGAAAGGTTTGCCCAAATTGCCAATAAGGAATCGGGACTCAGACCACTCTTGCGTCTTCCATGCTGAACAAGGATGCAGGGTGAGGCAACTGGTGTACTCCTTCGGTGGGTCTATCTAAAAGACTCCAAAATTGCATAACCCTTATCTCGAGAAGTCAAAGAAAGTCTTTGAATAGTGAATAGGAGATGTGAAGGAGAAATAAAGGCAAGAGTTCTAGACAGGGAACTAGACAAAAGTCAGAACAGAGCAATTTTCAAATGTTCATATGAGAGTCCATTGTAGTTTCTTGATAAGGGCTTCCAAAATCATCCCTCTATTGGGTTCTTCCTCTTTTTTTCTATTGTCTTCCAAGGCTGGACTCTAGAGTGATGGGTTCAGGATTTGCTCTCAGATATTTTGATAGCTGTTGAAGTAGTTAGAATCAGTGTCAGTTTCCTCTCCAAGGCTTTGAGATAACTGAGGGGTTGCTGAGATCTATGTATGACCTGGGGGTGGTGTGCACACTGGATAGCCTTTACCTAGCATGGGTCATGCCTTCTCTTTGTAGCTTCCGCAGACTGTAAACTTTAGCCCTCCCCAAATCCAGGAGGCCAAGTGTATCTTTGTGCTATGTATATGCCCATTCAATTACTTCCCTTTTCTGTTAAACCTTTTTTTTTTCAATTTCCTTGGAAACTCTAGGGCAAGATCAATAGTTCTTGCCTCTTTTCTCATCTAATATTTGTTTGGACATCTTGAAGACACCTAAAAGTTGTTCTTATGAAGTGAATTTCTACTGAATTATTCCCTAAGAGATGTATACTTCAAGGAGTTCTTAAGGATAGCCTCCCCCAGGTGAACAGGCTGCTAGGATATAGAGACAAAGAGTAGTCAGCCCAGGTTTTAGAGACCGAAAAGTGAAATTGCACAAGCATTTGGTGCAGCTTTCTGAGGAAGGCCATGGGTCCTGCTTGTAAGACTCCAGGAAGCAGATCTTGGGATGAGTTGGAACTTAATCAACTTCAATGGGCCTTCCATTTAGAGAGAGAGAGAGAAGAGCTGGGCACGGTGCTGTACTAGAGACAGGTGTTCAAAACCTCAAAAGAGGCAATACACTCATATATTAAAAATAAAAATAATAAATAAAATATTGAAAAAGACAAGTAGTATCTCAGTTGGTTAGTTAGGGTAAGGCAATGCAAATTCTCAGTCTTCTGCTATGTAAATGAGGAACTAGCCCTGGATAAAACGGTCCCATGTTTATTAAAACCTTACTAAGAATTTTCTACAAAATATTTTCTGATTTATATTAATTTCTTCATATGTTAAAAGAAATCAAACACATTATATAAATCAGGATACTGTGCATTCTGCCGTACTGCTCCCAGACGCAGACTAAAAGCTGTGCACATGGTTCCCACTTGTATGCCTTCATCCAGAACCCTCTCAAGACCTGCCTAATTATAAGAAGCTGAGAAACACAAATGCAATTCCAGCCTGTCTTATACTCGGATCACACACAGCCCCATCAGGAGAAAGAAAAAGAAGTTTGAAATTGGGAGACAGCCAGTCATCTGTCCTCAGTCTGTAAACTAAGATGTGCATGTATTTTGGATGTGCACCCAAACAAAACCTTGAATGCCACTCACAATTCCTCAAGTTCCTTTAACAGCAGTGGTTTATAGCTAGTGTTGCATCTGCCCAGGACATCGGAGGCATTTTATTAATGTACATCAACGTTAAATATAAACTGTGTTCAATAGAACTTAAAAGCACTTGTGAAAAACAAAAGTTTTCTGTGTGGGAGAGCAAGCATTTGTGAAAGGCAAAGGGCTGAACATATTGCAAAGGAAAAGAATTCCCTTCAGCAGGAGGTTTTGATAGTGAGAGCTTCATTCACACATCCTGAGGAGGACTATAATGGACAGCTTTCCAAGTGAAAACAGATACTGTTAAGAAGAAGAGAGCAATGTACAAAACATAAGGTGCAGAAACAGAAGACAGACCAGCCTCCTTCCATTTTCATATTAAAGCATTAGAGACAGGATGATCATTGGAAATCTCCAGAGAGTAATTGAATCAGCACTCAGCTGTTATATTTCCATCTGGAATAGAGAGTGTATTTATGTCCTGATCTCTCATATTCTGGTAGTGATAAAGTCACATACACACTCTGCATAGTATGATGAGATCCATTTAAGACAGCTTCCTCAGCATCCACAGTGATGCATATTTCATTATTAATCCATTCTTATCCATTAAAATTCTGTTGCAAATGATACATGAGCAAATGTATTCAGGATAATTTTGCTCTAAAAGGAAGTGAGTTATGCACTAAATGTGTAAGGCTTAAATAGCTAACAATGAGCAAATGGGGCTCGTGTGGAGAATGTATCAAAATAGGAAAATACATTATTCAATTAGTAGCTTTAACATAGTTTCAACAAGATTGGTAAAATTTGATTTTTAATAAGTATAGGAATATGAAAATAATGCATAATATGTAGAAGTCTATGAATAAAATATCCTTTCTACTAATTTGAGAAGTTTGATTTCCCCAAATATTTTAATACTTTTCATTTTCATAAGCTTAAGTTATTAGAAGAAAAAAAGAAGAGTAAATGCCATTTGAAATTTTCTTTTCTTTTCTTTGTTCCTAAATGTCTTGCGATTTATATCACAGAGTAGAATCAACAGTGTTTGAAAACCAGCTGCCAGGTAGACCAAGGAGTGTAATCAACTCTGAGAAAAACCAAAAACTTCTACATAATTATCAACTTACACATAATTAGTCATTTGAGAGATACTGGGCAACCGAAATCTGTACTCCTCATGAAATCCTGTGTGTATTTTTTCCTCCAAATACTTTCCAGCAACATTATATTTGGAAAATTGTTGTATTTATTTAAAATCAAATTACATTTTTTACATTTGAATGTGTAGATATGCTGAGCCATATATATATCCCTTTAAAAAGTTGAATACATTAGAAATGAACATGAAGAAGTTAAAAACCATAAACAAACAAATGCTGTTGATCACTCTGTATACATAGAATAAGTGAATTTTCATGCAGGAACTCTAAAGAACAAAGTGTCAGATGATATGCATTATGACTCAGATGTGTTTGTTAAGAATCACCAAAAGGAGAAGAAATGCCATTGAATGAACTCATTTATGAATTTTTACTAGAAAATGACATTACCACGGTCTGCTCATTCCTTTCATTAGTTTAGGCAAATCCTCAGAGTTGCCTAAAAGTGCACATAACACATATGCCAGATTTCTCATGTTACTTCACTCGAGGAACTTCAGACTTTGAAAGGAAAATGCAGTTGACAGCATCATTAGTAGGTTGCAACTTAATCTGGGAAAGAGACAAACTGTGTCATCAGAAGATTTTTAAGTATAGACCAAACTGGTGAAAATAGCATATTTGATCAGATGTCTGATGGAAATAAAGAATCACCATGTTTCATGGGTGAAATGACCTGTTTGTTTCTTTTGGTTCTTTTTTTCTTTTCTTTGACACGATGTCTTACTTCAGCCTCACTGGCCTTGGACTCAGTACGGAGCCCTGATAGGCCTCCACTTCTTGGTCCAATGTCTCTCCCTCCTACGTGCTGAGATTCAGGTGTGCACCGTCAGACTTGGCAGCACGCTTGTTTTATAGATGAGCATACAGTTCCTTTTGGTCCTAGAAGATTTAGAAAGCAGTGAAATAGATAAGCGGACTTGGAGACCCATCTGGCTTCGATTGAGTGAATGCTGTGAAGTAATGTGTACATACACTAACTACACTGCTCAGTTCACTGGATTCACCTTTGGAGGAAATATAAACATCTTTTCTTAATAGAAAACTGCATTAAAAAGAGGAGAAGGCATTATACCCTTCCTTTTTAGCAATAATAATCCAAATACTGAACCAAAATGGTGGGTATTAAGATGAATAATGGAAAAATACTGTTTTAATTGGAACCAACAATTTTTAAGCAATAAAACTTCACAAACTATGTTGATGTGGGAAGTAAACTCTTGAATAACTATTGAACATCTATTCCATACATGTGGTTTTTCATAAAAAATGTATCTTTACCTCCTGGGCCTAGCTCTACTTGCATTTTAACCAAATACACATTTGCATATATATTAGCAAAGAAGCATTCTGTTCTTTAGAGAAAAATATGAAATAATTTATACTGGAGAATATATTAGGACAACCTGGACAACACTATTCTGCATAATTTTTTTGTAAATTTTCAACCATAATGTTAAAATGCTAATTCTATATCTTTTTGATGCACAAGATTGAACCTAATTCTGATTTATTAAATAGTGTTTGATGTTAATAACATGAAAAATATCTGTATTTCCTCTAGTAAACTGAAAAAGTAAAAGCTCCACAAATAACAAACTAATTAAAAATTACTTTTTAAAGAAACTGTCTATGGATGGAAGCAGAATTGGTATGTCTAATTTTCAGTGTTAATGCCAAGAGACTGCAAAGTCTGTGACAGCTGGCTTTTTCCATTTACCCACCTTGTCGTGAAATTAATTGGATGAGTATATGAACGGAAAATGCAATATGGCGACAACCCCACCAGAGCAGATGGTACATGCTTCCTTGGTTCTAAGAATGCACATCGTTAATTTATTTAGTTTTACATTCCTATTACAGGCAGTGTGTAAAGCTGATATGAACAGTAGTACTGGGAAGAGACTGCAGTGTGTACACATAGCTAACTCTTGTGTTTTCATTCACTGCATACTACCCAGTACTCAATGAGTGCAGGTGCTCTCCAAGGTGCTAGAATGCTTGCCATAAATAAAACAGATTCTGTTCTCTAGAGCTTAGAATAATGGAGCAAAGAAAACACATTGAAATATGTTAGTTTGTAACATATCCTCTCTCTCTCTCTCTCTTTCTCTCTCTCTGCCTGCATGCTTGTGTGTGCACATGAAAGAAATACTAGCAAAAGGCAGAGATAAGGAATATAGTGGAGTTGGCCTCTTAAGAATTTCAGTTTTTATTTTTATTTGTGTGTATGTGTATGTGTGTCCACACATGTAATCATGTGCCCAAGGAGGCCAGAGAATGGCATCAGGTCCCCAGGATCTTGAGTTCCAGGTGGTTATGAGTCACCTAATGTGGATGCTGGAAACTGAACTCCAGTCCTCTCCAAGAGCAGTAAGTACATTTCTTTGGTCGTTTTCAGACAGTCACCCCATAGCCTCAGATGGCCTGGACCTCAGTATGTAGAACAGGCTTACTGTGATCTCATAGAGATCCATCTGCCTGTGCCTTCTGAGAGCTGGGATTAAAGACATGTGCCACCATGCTCCACAAGAGCAGCAAGTTCTCTTAACTGCTAAGGCATCACTCCAGCCCCAAGTTGAATTTTTCAGCAGTATTGAATTAAGTGATGAAATCATCTTGTAGAACTGTTTTTATACAAAGTGGATAGTCTATACCCTGAACTTGAGATCAGGATTCTTGACAGTTACACAAAATGAGAAGGCCAACCCAGAAGAAGGGAAGGTATTAGGGACGGGGACAAGGGAGTTGGTGAAAAGTCAGCCCATGGCATCCTTATCAGGGAGAAGGGAGCTGAAGTTATATATGAAGTATAATCTGAATACATTGGGGTTTCAAGTAGGAAAATGACATGGTCCGATTGACTTTAAAAAGATCCTGGTGGCTACTGTCTTGAAATAAAGGCATAAGCGGTGACTCAAGTTGAGAAGCAAGAGATGGAGATGTTGGGCACAAAACTGACAGTTGTGAAACTTAGGAAGAAACAGTTGACTTGGGATATATTGAGACGTTTGAATTAAATGTGTCCAAGGTTAGGACATGCTTTTGCTGGAGTAGGTGATGAACCTGGATCTTTCACTGCCATTGGAATGTTCACTAACTCCATGAACTTAGACTCTCTAAAACTTGATCTACTCATCCGAAAAAAGACTTGGGATATATTGAGACGTTTGAATTAAATGTGTCCAAGGTTAGGACATACTTGATCTACTCATCCGAAAAATGCAATGATACCTAAGACACACTTGATTCACTTTGTGCTGCTACTAATAACTGCATTTTGCTTGACATGTTGTAGTTGAAAGTATTTTAATCCACAACTTCCATTTTCCAACCCTATGCAGTATATACATTTCATTATAACAACACAAATAAGCAAAGCAAATGAATCTGAAGTTGGGAAGACAGGAGAACCTGTATGTTTAGGGGCTCCAGGAAGACCAAATACAGACTGAATTCTGCCAGTCAGGATGGATGGTTACTTGAACTCGCCTCACCTTCCTCCAGGTCCTATGCTTTCTATTTTCTTATAACAACCAGAATCACTCTTGAACTTGGGTAATTAAAGAATCAACACAGAAATTAGGAGTCAATTTAGTTTCCAGTAGATTAAAACTTATTTGGGATACAAGAAATTCTTCACTAAGATAGTGTGAATCTCAGGGGAAATAAATGGTGAAGACAAGATTTTCCACCATTATTTCTATAAATCTTGCTTTTTTTCTACCTTATATAAACTTTCTCTTCTTTTCAGGCATTCAAGTCTCTTTCAGTTCCAGCCTTTTTTCTGTCAAACAAATAGATGTCTCTGGAGAAAACATACATTATTAGATTGTAATTAATTTTGGATAAGCTGTAGTTTACGCATTTCCATGTTTACCTTTTTATATAAAATTATGCAGGATTTTCTATGTGTCAGGTCATCATAAATAAACATTATTCAATGGGAGACATTGAATTCAGTAGGAGACAATGAAATACCCTGTATCATTGCTGACCTTGGTGCTCCTGATAAACCAGTAAAGTCAGTTCTTGCCCACAAGCTGACATGGAGGCCTCCACTAAGTCGGGATTCTGTGGGACCGAAGCATCTCACTTCTTCCCCTCACTCTTGTCTGGATTCATATGACAAGCCAGATGTCCTGGGAATGCCCACAGGGTGGAGATTGCTTTTCCCACCTTCTGGAAAAAGTCTTTTGTAATACTGAGAAGCTACTACCTCCCTTTCTCTCTACCCATATCCAAAGCCACACACAACAGCTGGATATTCAATAATTCAGGCTTTCTAAGTATTCTTTCATTACCCCTTTCCACCATCTTTTAACCCAATAATCACACAATCAAGTTATACATGTGACGTTAGAACTACCGCAATAAAGGAAAATACTTATGTTAAATATTCATTTTTATCTTTAGAACTCTTACATGTACACTAAAATTAAAGACCTCTATTTGATATTTTTAATTTGAAATTTGTAACTCTTTATTAATT
The DNA here is from genome assembly GCF_000622305.1 of Nannospalax galili. Lineage (NCBI taxonomy): Eukaryota > Metazoa > Chordata > Mammalia > Rodentia > Spalacidae > Nannospalax > Nannospalax galili. Next base: position 4,411,467 of record NW_008357493.1, on the reverse strand, counting down.
TATAATTTAAATTTAAATTTAGAAATTTTTTAATGGTTGAAAATTAAATATCTTTAATTTTACTGTCATTTGTGCTATTTTCATAATGAATAAATGGAATATGCAGTATATACAATAAAGTAAATATGCAATCTACAGAAATAAATATTTAAATTAGACATCAAAAGGATAAAAAGGAAATTATGAGACCAAACTTTGCCAGTCTAAAAACTTCCTCTCATGTCCCAAAGCTCAGGTGGGCTTTCCCACAGTTAGTTATGAAAATGTTACCCTACAATAATAACAGTAGCACTTAATATCTGTGATTTGCAAGTTAAAACAGAAGAGTAAAATGTATCATATTCACTTTAAGTATAACAAATATAGTTATTTAAAAGTAACCATGGTGGTTTGACTGAGAATCTCCCCTGTAGGCTCCAAGTATTTAGACATTTTGTATGCAGTTTCTGGCCCTGTTTTGGGAGGTTTTAGGAAATATGGCATTGCTGGAAGAAGCACATCACGGAGGGTCGGCTTTGAGTGTTGCATAAAGCTCCAGAGTTGGAGTCAGTTTGTTAGGACAGGCACTGGAGCCTTGGACAGACTCTGAGAAATCAGAAATAACATTTAATTGTAGGAAGAGCAGGACTCTATGTAGACTAAATGAAAAAGAATATATTCTTTGTGCTCAGCCCTCAAAGACTGTTTCAGTTTCTCCCACTGGCAGCAGATCAAGGACTGACACGTTTCTGTAAATGGCAGAATAATAGAGATTTTATTCTTTGTGGATCTAATTTAAGAACATTATGGGGGTATTTACGTGATTGTTTAACTTATTGCCATTTACATATATATATGCTTATATATGCATATATACATATATATACATATATGCTTTTAGGTTGAGTATATCCCTCAAAATAAGCAGGAAGTAGAATTCACCTCAGCATCATGAATTGAAGACCACTGAAAAATCTGTTAGTTGATGAATCTTAGAATTTAGCAGAATCACTTTGAGAATTTGGTCAGTTCATGTCTAAGGTCTATCTGAAGTGTTTCATCTTCAGTGTTTTGGTGGATATAAATGTTATTCTAGTCAACTTGGTGGAATTCAGAATCACCAAGGAAACCAACTTTTGTGTTTGTAAAGGAGTGTCTAGATTGGGTAAACTGAATTTTGAAAATCTACCTGAACTGTGAGCAGCATTATTACATGGGCTGAGGTCCTGGACTGGATAAAAAAGAGAAAACAAACTGAGCAGTGACATTCATATGTGTCTGACTGTGGTTGAAATGTGACCAGTCCCCTGATACTCCTGCTACCGTGGCTTCCCCCACCATGATGGACTCTTCCCTCAAACTATAGCCAAAACAAAGCCTTCCTCCCTTAAGTTGCTCTTGTCAGTTATTTTAACGGAGCAATGAGAAAAGTAACAGATACAGTGAACCAATAATTTGCAATCCTAATAAGTACCTAAGACTGCTAATCAGAAAACCACTGCTCTTGATTAATGAGATCAAGTTTTAGCCTATATAACGAAATGCAGCTTCACTTCTGAGAGTAAAAACTCATAACCTGCTGTATATATCTTATTTTAACCAGCAAAGTAAATGGGACATTTGAAACAGCTTTTGGGGATATCAGAATATAAGAAAATAATACTGAGCTAGCAGAAGAGTATGTTAATAGATGAGCTTGTGATGACAATTTATTGATCAAGTTTTTAACCTCCAGGAGAGGTCATATGGATCAGGTTGGAATGTGCTGTTTATTTTGTTTTGTTCTTGAACCTTGGACATCACTGAACACTAAAGAAAATGAAGTGGCACTGCAGAAACACTTTAGAACATTATTAAGCAAAGGATTTCAGATTCACAGGCATAAATACTAATTAGTTTCTATTATCGAAGACAATAGAACCCAGTATTTGATCATAGTCTTTGATGGCCTGGTAGGCACTTATTTTCCTAAGAAAGCGCAGAAGACCCTGTAGATTCCTGTAGTCACAACACTGATTCCTGTAAATATTTTATTTGTAGAGAATGAAATAGGCTTCTAGTACCCCACAGTCAGAATCCTGACCCCTGTATGTCTGATAGTGTTAGACTTAGCAAATCACTACTAACCGAAGACCCAGTGGGTTGTATGGACAATAAAGGACTTAACAGTAAATCAAGGAGCCACCTAACTTAAGTTCCTATGCTAGGTGTAGGTTTAGCTGAAGCTTTGGCACTTGGTTTGTACTAAACTGTGAAAAGCATCATTTTAAATATTAGTATTAAAGAGAATCTGTCTGACACCTGAGCACTGCTATGTATTAGTGTGATGCTCAACAGGTCAGTCAGGGAAAGGTAAGCAGAATGGGAATTCCTGGCTTTACTTCTAATTGTTTGGTTCCTGTCAGGTTTATAAGACCTAGAGTCACTTAGGACACGGGCCTTTGGGTAAACCTGTGATAGATTATCTGGATGAGGTTAGCCTCAGGGCATACTTATGGGGCATGTCTATATTGGGTTGAGGTGGGGAAACCCATCCTAACTGCTGGACTGAGGAAAAAAGAGAAAGCCAGCAAAATAGCATCATTCACTGCCCTCTGCTTCCTTATAGCAGACACAATGGAATCACTGACTTCAGCTCTTGACTCTACCACCTCCCTGCCATTATGAACAATACCCTTTGCAGTAGTGTAAATGAGAAGTTAAATGCCACCCACAGGTTCCAAGTGTTTGGATACTAGGTACGGAGTTGGTGGCTCTGTTTGTGGAGAGTTACAAACCTTTAGGAGGTGTGGGCTAGTCAGAAGAAGGACATCACTTGGGTGGGCTTTGAGAGTTCAGAAACTTGCCTCACATCCAGTTTACATTTTCTGATTCCTGTTTGTCTTAGAAGACATGAGTTTTCAGCTTTCTGCTCTAGCCGCCTCCTGCCATGTTTCCTTTCCCATTATGAGCTCTCACTCTTGGACTTTTCTTCTATGAGTTTCCTTGGTCAACAGAAAGCTAACTGAACTGTGAGCCAAAATTAATCCTGCCTCACATCTCATTGAGAAAGTAACTAATACAAAGAAGAGTGTGACATTTTCCCTATCCATGAAGCACCCTCCATAGCCAATGACTCAGAGGTCAGGTAAGTTAGCCCAGAGTTCTTAGTGAAGTGCTTGAAATTGTGTGCAACAGGAAAAGGCTCTGTAAAGAATAACATCATGGGATGAGGGGATATCCTGTATTGAAGAGCAGGAAACTATTTTTCTGACAACATTTTTTCTAACTTAGTAGAGCAAGCTTCTTTTGAGTATAATTTTGCTAAATACTCTTAGCTATACAAAAGAAAAATAGGAGACAGTGTGCTTTAAATGTGCTTGAGAGAGCTGATAAAATATTCATGAACATGTGAGAGAACCACAAATATCATTGACTCTACTGGTTTCACAATAAAAAAATCTTAAGTGTCCTGGGCCTTAAGAGAAAGAAGTTTGAGACTGAATAACTGAGAGAGCTTTATGGAAGAACTGGGTTTGTATTGAAGACTACTAGGTAATTTGGGGGGGGGGAGTGAATAATAATACTTAGTGTCAAGAGGGTAGCACAAAACACACATGGTGTAAGAAAAGATACTTAAATCTTAAGGCAGAGGAAAAACAAAAAAAATAGGAAGGAGACAAAGTAAAAATTGTTCATTGTCATCAGATAATGAAGGATTTTTAAAACCTCTTGATGTCAGCAATCATGATATATTATAAAATTGTGAGAGATCAGAGACACTTAAGAAGAGAAATTGTTTGATGAGAGTGATGCTTGACTAACCAACCAGGGAAAGGCATGCAGAACGGGAATTCCTGACTTTCTTTCAAATTGTTTGGTTATTAATCTATTAGTCTATTTTGAAAGCTCTTTTCCCTCCAGCTACCCAAGAATGGTTATAGCACAATGAATCTCCTGTGTAGCTATTTCTCACTTGAACTTACTTTTCCACACTCTCATATATCCCAGGAATTAACTGGCCACATATTCACAGATCTTTCATTATTTGTTTATCCAATAACTAAATCAGCACTCTTTCTTTAATTCACAAAAATTACATCAGCTGAACATGGATGTACATGACTTTGATTGTAGCAATTAAGAGACTGAGGCAGGAGGACTGCCATGAACTTGAGGCCAGCTTAGGTTACACATTGAGTTTCTGACCAACCATGGCTTCAGATTAAGACTCAAATAAAACAACAAGACATACCTAAATTAAACTACCTATCTCTCTTCTTCTAAGGATTCTTACTTGGATACTCTGTCATTCTTCACAGATGAGTAACAGGATGATCATGAATATCATTTAATAGAAACTAAGCTTATAATTTATTTTTTTCTGGGTAATAGTGTTTCCAATGTCAGGCAGTCCAGCACTAAAGAAATTAATCAAGATTCCAGTCTCATTCTCTGGCCATCCTATGCTATTTCTTCATGTACAACTTCCCTCTCCATGGTTGTAAGAGGGATGACTCTTCCTTTAGAAAACCACATTTGTTCAAGCAACAGCATGGGTAAAGTAAAGGAGAAGGGTAAAAGGCATGTTTAATAAGTTTCTTTTATTTTCCTCTTTCTTTCATTGTTAAAACTACTATGTTTTCTGAAATTTACAGTCAGTATGTTTCTATTTTGATCTCATTGAAAGAAATAAATGATATAACAATCCCTACCTACATGAATGTGCATAGAAAATATTTTAGCCACCTGTAACTAAAATCAAGGTGATGTCAGCAAACTAAAGGGTACCCAGCAGTCTCTACTAAAATGTCCAAAATTCAGTTCATGACAGTCCCATCCTGTGTAGGTCTATTTCCAATAACACCCGCATAGGTGAACAGCTCCATAATCCTGGAAGGAGGGAAGATAGATCAATACAAATACTTTCAGCTTCTCCTGCTTATTGTATAGCCATGATTACCCATTTCTCTCACCCCAACACTAATACTGGATTTCAAAGTAACAACACATTTTCTGAATCACTGAAGCATTATTCAAACTATTGTCCCAGTAGCCAAGCTTTCCTTAAAGCCTTTTCCAGCCAATTTACCACTTTGTACCCAGTTGTCTTTTTAAAAAGCAAATTGCAAAGAGTTAGGATGGTTGTTAGCCACCATGTGGCTGCTTGGAACGAAACCCAGGTTCTCTACAAGAGCAGACAGTGCTCTTAACTGTTGAGTCATCTTTCCAACCCCCATTTATTATTTTTATTTTATGTATATGAGCATTTTGCCTACATGTTTGTAAGTGTATCTGTGTCTTGCAATGTTTGTGGCAATCAGAAGAAAGCATCGGATCCCCTGGAACTGGAGTTATGATGGTGGTTAGCTGCCATGTGGATAATGGGAATCAACCTAAGTCCCCTGAAAGAGCAGTCAGTGCTCTTCACTGCTGAGGCATCTCTGCACTCCAACGTGTGTATAATATTTTTGAATGCTTGCTTTGGGGCACAGGTAGTTTCTTGCTAATACTTGTGTGACCTGCTCCAACATGTCTCTAATAGATTTTATTTATAAAATAAGCAAAGAAAAATCGAAAAAAGGAAAAAAAATGAGATAATCCTCTGTCAGACATCTGCCTAGATCTTTACTAGAAAGATAAAATAATATTCTTGTTATTTTTCATTTGGAGAAATATGGTATCAGGAAAAAATCAACTATGATGAATAGTAAGACATAAAACAGTATAAATCTAAGAAGAGATATCAATTAGCAAAATTTAGGCTAGTTTTATATAATGTTAAAGCAAAAGCCTAGACACAATATTAACACAATAGTTGTGGATATGTCTTTGATAAAAATGTTTTTAAAAATTTGCTAATATGCAATGTTTCTTCTAAGTAATTAACACATAGCTGGTTAAAGGTGAACAATTAGCATGAGATTTTACATTTGTAAGTCAAAAGAGTTAGATGTATACGTTAATTTAGGAGGAAGTGGAAAAGTAACTTCCATTCCTTCAGGGAAATATATCCATTCTAAAAGGAGAAAATAAAAATAATTCTATTACAATTAATCAAATTATTATTTTTCTCTTACTTTAATAAAACATCATGACTAAGCCAGTTTATAGTGCAAATTACTTGGCTTTATGTTTCCAGAGAAGTGAGAGCCCATCATTGCAGGGGAGGCATGGCAGGAGACAGTCCAGGGCAGAAAACTGAGGGTTCACATCTTCAAGCAAACACAGGATGTCGGGAGAGAGAAAATCTGGAAATGGGGCAAGGCTAGGAACACTTGTACTGCCCTCAGCTAAGTCACACCTCCTGAAGATTCCATGATCCTCCCCAAACAGCACCATCAGTTGATCAAGTGTTCAAATATTTGGATCTATGGGGAATACTTCTAATTCATACCACCACCATGAATATTATTATTTATTAATTATAGATAAACAACACCTCAATTACTATTATTAAAATAGATCTATTCTAATGTGTGAATAGCAGAATTTGTGGTGTGCTCTGGAGGTTCATGATAATGTTTCAACAAAACAAACTACAGTGAAAACAAAATAATGAAGCAAAATTTGTAAGTGAATAGTTAAAACTGTATATCGCATGTCTTTAATCCCAGCACTTGGGAGGCAGAGGCAGGTGGATCTCTGTGCGTTCAGGGCCAGACTGGTCTACATTGTGCGTTCCAGGACAGCTGGGGCTACAGGGAGACCCTGTCTCAAAAAGACCCAAAAAAAATTGTTATTCCTTGGTATCATTATAAATAATATAGGAGAAAAAAGTGTAAATGAGAACTTTAAGCTAGAAAAGAAATACATTGCTCTATAAGAAAACTTCCCAAAAATTTTAACCAAAACTGGTCCAACAATTTTACCACAGACAATTGAAATACATTTAACTTCTCTTATTCTTAGTTGAGTGAGAAGGAATACTTGCAAAATGTAGATTGTCAAAGGAAAGAAGAATTTCATTAGCATTTATGTGATTTAATATGTAGAATACATGATGGTTTTTATTCTTATCAATCCCTAAACTTAAACATAAATTCCTGTTTTTCAGTCAGACTGTAACGTCGGTCAGTTAACTTACCAAGTTGCTTGGTTTTTCATGGCATTACTTTATCTGGGAAAAATTAAGAAATTGGACAATAAATATGTGGGGCACAAAAGATAATGAGTGATATTTTTAAGCAAGTGACACTTTTTAACCATTTAAATATATATATATATATATATATATAATTTATTCTCAAAATACCAATCATTAAAATAATCCCAGGAATCTTTTTTTTCAGAAATTTTTCAAATTTTTATGCAATGTCATTGATAAGAAATCCTAAATTAGACAAACGATCTTCAAAGTTAAGTGTGATGCAATGTCTCTAAACACATTGTTTCATGCCCAGCCATATTTTGGATAAAATATCACAAAGCATAAAATTTAATGACAATCACTTATGTCTTTAATTGAAATGTAATTGCAATAACTGTGCCAAATGTTACAGATTTTATGGAAATTCCTTAAAACCTTTGAGCCTCTGTTTTATCACCTTCAACTGAGAAATGGTTTTTGAGGTTCTGGAGATCAAATTTATTACCTCCTGATTGCTAAACAGAGGCTATGCCACTAAGCTAAATTCCCAGACAGACAAACTATAGTAATATTATTTAATCCCCTTACCTCACAACTTTCATGGTCAGCCACTGCTATATTAAGTTAGTGTCCTGTTTTCTGTCCTAAAAAAAAGTCTATGTAAATACCCTTGGCAGTGCAGATATTGGGTCATTGGTCACTGTTCATCTGACAGAAAGCAAAGTCACTGGAGTGTTTGTTTGCTAAAACACTTAATGAAAGTATAAGTACAAATTTAATTAAAAACCCTTTAACTTCTAGAATGCAAACACTCAACTTTAGTATTTCCAACACCCTTGTATGTTTTTGCAGAAATTCATGCCTCAGAATTATTTGCCACAGAATCTGGTTTTCTGTATTTGATATGTCTTGGGTCTAAGTATTCCTGAGATATCAGTAAACTAGTCTCTATTTTAGCTTGAAACAAAATCATAATTCCCGTTCTATGAAGAGAATATTTTTAAAAATCTTTGTAGAGAACATTTTTTGTGTACGTGCGCACAATGTGCATCTGTGTGTGTGTGCATGTTTGTGTGGGGGAGTACCACCTGTGTTGTGGTGCGTGTGTTGGAGTCATAGGACAACCTCAGGTCTTGTTCCTCACCTACCACTTTGTTTGACACAGTTTCTCATTTTCCATAGTGCTGAGTACTCTAGTCTTCCTGGCCCAGAAGCTTCCAGGGCATTCTCTTGTCTTCACCTCCCATCTCACCACAGGAGTGCTAAGAATATAGACATATGCCACAGGTCTGGCTTTTTTTTTGGGGGGGGGTCATTGTCTTTTTGAGACAGGGTCTCTCGGTAGCCCCAGCTGTCCTGGATTCACTATGGAGACCAGGCTGTCCTTGAACTCACAGAGATCTGCCTGCCTCTGCTTCCCAAGAGCTGGGATTAAAGGCGTGCACCACCAAGCCACTTTTGAAGATCAGAACTCAAATTAACAGACTTCTATATCAAGGGCTTTTACCAACTGAGACATCTCCCTGAACTTTTAAAAGTCTTTTAAAATATACATTTATGTGTGTAAAGCACCATTCATGTGATTTCAGAAGGAGGCTGTCCTTCTGAAATACTTATTTCTGGAGAGATTCTTTATGATGATTATCCATTTTATTCATTTTTCTTGTGTTGTTTCTCGAATATTGCTGTCCTTTCAGTAAAATCATTTTTCTTTATTGTATGCATGATGTTGACTACGGGTTCTAGAAATATGTAAAGATATGTGGGACATACAACCCCATAGACAAAGTTATTTTCACATCTTCATTTACAAGGCCTGTGCTTATTTATGTTCTTTTGTATAAATTCAGTATACTACATAGATTTTTAATTAATATCAGAATGTGCTACACATTCTTTGTTAGACTAAATACATTCAGGATTTGTTGCCTTCATCAAATTTATATCAAGAATCTTTAAAAATATTTTCTCCTAGTTTTCATTATCCTGAATTTATATAAGTAATGCAAGACATGAACCCATTTAAATGATAGGGTTATGGAAGGACAGGATTCACCTGCTCAGTTTCTTAAATTACATAAAAGGATTTTCTAAGAGGTCATAATCCATTCACACTTCACCTGAGTGACTTTTACAAATGAGTACTTTCAAACAGCATTTAACTGAGATATGGTTCATCGTACAAGTGAGAGACTGTGTCTTCTTCCCAGATTTCTTATGTGTGAGTTTACAATTTTCATGATCACTGGCCTTTCTTTTTAACCTCTTCTGTTCCATCACTCTCATTTGCACAGTTTCACATATTTTGGTACCACTCTGATTGACCTTGGTCTCGCTTTGCTCCTTAAACATTAACTCCTTTCTTGAGTTCATGTAGTTGCATGACCTGGAATTGATACGATTTATGTGTCCAGGCTCCCTCCTCCCTTGAGGAAATCTGACATATGTGTTGAGTAGGTATCTCAGATTTCCTAAGCTGAAGCTGAGCCTCTGACTCTACTCAAACCTTTAAGCAGGGACAGCTCCCTAACACTCACAATGCTTTCCTTTTGGCGATTTCAATGAGGAAATTCAATTTCTTGTATAGATGTCGATCAGTGAGTGCACTACTGTCGTCCTTCTAAAATGTTCTCTGAAAAAATAGGAATACAAATGTGCAATTTTTGGAGACATGGGGTGCATTTCTTCTTTCTCATGCACTACTGTGGTTGCAAATATGACAAAGGCACTCTTCACCAGCTCCTCAAACTCCTTTCTTCAACAATTGTGTTTGTGCTGGTCTCTGTGTGTGACTGCGTGTGTGGTGTATAAGCACACATATATGCAAATGTGTATGTCTAAGTGTGTGCGACTACTGTCGTCCTTCTAAAATGTTCTCTGAAAAAATAGGAATACAAATGTGTAGTTTTTGGAGACATGGGGTGCATTTCTTCTTTCTCATTCACTACTGTGGTTGCGAATATGACAAAGGCACTCTTCACCAGCTCCTCAAACTCCTTTCTTCAACAATTGTGTTTGTGCTGGTCTCTGTGTGTGAGTGCGTGTGTGGTGTATAAGCACACATATATGCAAATGTGTATGTCTAAGTATGTGCATGTGTGTAAACACATGTGTATATGAGTGTGTATTCCTGTGTGTGTCTATGTGTATGCTTGTGTGAATGTGTATGTGGTGAATGAGCACACATGTCTGTGAGACTATATGCCCATGTGTATGTATGTTGAGCACACATATTTACAAATGTGTATATTCAAATGTGTACACATTTGTAAACATGTGTATATGAGTGTGCATGCCTGTGTGTGTCTATGCATATATGTATGTGTGAATGTGTATGTAGTGTATGAGCACACATGTCTGAGTATGTATCCCCCTATGAGTGTGATAGCACACATATAGGCTATCAATATGTGTATTTCCAAACATCCACATATGTATATAACACGCACATGTATATAGGTGTTTATGCCCAAGTGTGTATGTGGTGTATGAGCATGTGTCTGTGAGTGTATATGCTTGTGTGTGAGGGAGCACAATTATATATGAGTGTGTATGCCTCTGTGTGTGTATGTGTGCATGTGGGGTGTGAGCATACATGTAAAAAGTATGTGTGTTCATTTGTATGTTTTGACCCCCTTTATGGACAATAGCACTCTGCTCACTAATAGCTAACAAGATCCTGTCCTTGGCTCACTAAGGGTTTACAGACTTCTTTGCACTTTGTTGATATATAGGCTTTAGGGGGGGGTAGTCTGCTCCTGGAATGCTGGGAAAAAGACCAGGCAGCTGTCCTAGGGATGCCAGGGCAGGTGTTACCCCTCCTTGTGTTTCTATATACATCAAAGGAGTTACTGGGTCAGTCTCCACAGCCATGGCTGTGCTGCTCTTGCTTTCTCACTGTTATGATGGGAAAATTCCTATGTGTTTTGTACTGCTTGAGGACTTATCATATGTATACTCTGTGTGAACTTCAAACACTGAGCTTCTGATAAAAGCTCTCAAGAGGACAGTGAAAGCACTCTAGAGAGGACAAATACCAAGGGCCTCCTGGTCTAGTCTCAGTTTTTGGCATTGGTGAAGGGGGAACTATGTGGCAGCAGGGGTCTGCGTGTATGTATGTATGTGTGTATGGTGTGTGAGCACAGGTGTATACAAGTGTGTATGTCCATGTATGTGTGTATATGTGGTGTATGAACACAAGTGTACACATGTTTGTATGCCCCTGTGTGCACACGCAGAAACCAAAGGAGGTCACGAGGTACATTCCTCTGTTACACTTCATCTGAATTTTTGAGAGAAACCTTATTTCTTCTTTTCCCTCCAGAAGTGTAGATTTAATTGCTAACAAGGCCAACATGATTTTCCTGTGTGTCATCCTTTAGTCCCAGCATAACAGCTCCATCTTGTCTACTGTTCCCTTAGCCTCAGTCACTGTGGCCTACTCCATCCACCTTAAACAGTCAGTTGGAGCTATAAGCCTCCTTTTCTCCATCCCCCCTGCTTCATTTGTGATACTTTGTACAGGTCTTATTTATATTGTGCTTCTTCTTATTATTTTTTGTGTATGAGTGTATCACCTGCATAGGTGTAAGTGCACCAGTGTCATGAAGTGCATGCAGAGGTCAAAAAAGGCAGTTGGATCCCCTCCAACTAGAATTACAGACAGTTGTTAGCCACCATGTGGGTGCTGGGAATTGAACCCGGGGCCCTCTGTAAGAGCAGTTAGTGCTCTTAACCGCTGAGACATCTCTCCAGCCCATAATTTTTTTCTGGGTGGTGAGGTCTTTTTAAGACAGGGTCTCCCTGTAGTCCCAGGTGACCTGCAACTCACTAGTTAGACCAGGCTAGCCTTGAACTCAGAGATACCCCTGCCTCTGCCTCTTGAATGCTAGGATTAAAGGTGTGCACTACCATGCCTAACATAATCCTGCTTCTAAAGTTTGCTTAAACACCTTCTAAGTAGAGCCTTCTCACACCATCTAGTTAGATTTCAGTCCCCCATGTGCTCTCTGAGGGTCCCTTCCCTCATTTGTTTATCCATATAGCCTTCCTGAATATTTCCCATTTTCTCTTAAGGACTCAGTTCTGGGGCACAAAATCTAAAATTTCCAACCCCTCCAACTTCCTTCCTTTTCTCCCTGAAGTTCTCTCATTCCTATATACCATTCCAACAAATTGTTCTGTAATGTTC
>NW_008357493.1:4391848-4398744 GCF_000622305.1 Nannospalax galili | reverse complement strand
ATAATAAAGATGTTATATGTGCTTTATAAATATGTGTTATATTCATTTAATACCTGTATTCATGTGTAAAACAGCTAAAACTTAATTTTTACTTTTTCCATAAAGATATCCTGAATTTACATTTTCACTAAACAATTCATTCATTAGTTCCTTCTGCTATTAAATATTGTGCATATTATTTAATATATTTCATTTGTACATGGTTTGGAACTCCACTGTCCCCCACAATCTCACATGTTTAAGGCTTGCCCATGCAGGCTTTGAAGGGGAATGGCCTCTGTGAGTGACTGGTTCATGAAGACTGAGCTCTTGAGTGGATTCCTAGCCTAATGGGGCCATTAAGAGGTGATAGGAACTAGAATACATAGGGACTTGAAGAAAATGTGCATTGGAGGCACGTGCTTGAAGGTTGTAATTTTCCTCCAGCTTGCTCTTCTGCTTTCTGTCTTTTGTTCCTTCCCTTCCCCACTCCCCCTCCCACTTTCTTTCTCTATCCTCCTTTCTGTCTCTTTCCCAGCTGCCATAATATGATCATGTTTGAGCTGTTAAGCACTCTCTACCAAGTTCTTCTGCTACCCACAGACCCAGAAACAATAGTGTTAAAATGAATCTTTTCTCACTTTTTAAAACTTTTTTTTGAGCTTTTGTATTTTATACAATAGTTCTTAATCAAATTTCGGCCTCTTCCCCAATCCAGGCCCTTATAATCAATTACCTCAGCACCTGAGATATTTGATCATAGGAAGAAACACCTGACTAACGCAGAGATAGAAATCACACAAAAGAACTGACCTTGCTTGTATCAGTGGCTTTGAGCTTTTGTATTTTATACAATAGTTCTTAATCAAATTTCAGCCTCTTCCCCAATCCAGGCCCTTATAATCAATTACCTCAGCACCTGAGATATTTGATCATAGGAAGAAACACCTGACTAACGCAGAGATAGAAATCACACAAAAGAACTGACCTTGCTTGTATCAGTGGCTCCCTCCTTCTTCCCCTTTTGAGTCATCTGGACCCATAGGCCATTAGAGGTTCCACTGTGACCACATTCACTGCAGGCCTTCCTCAACAACTCACAGCCTCAGGAGACACTCCCTGAGACACAACCTGAAGTGTACTTTACTGAGTTCTTATGTGTCTCTCAATCTACTCACATTAACAAAGAAAGATAATCCTCACCAATGGGTTACCAGGTGGATCTTATCCTTCTCTTGTGATACAAATTACTAACAATTTGCTACTTTATTATAGTTTCATAGTGTAGTCCCATGAATTCTAGAAGATCTCCTCTCCTTGTTGTTTTTTTATTAATTCCTTTGCATACTTGTGACTTTACGCCTGAAGACAGTCTTCCTGAATTGTACTTGAGGTACCAGTCACTAACATGTTTTGAATGAAGAATGATTTAATTGACCTCATAATGAAATTTAGAGTAGTGCAAAGTACTTTGAATTACTGCCTTTTAAATTAATTCAGTCCCATTACCCCACTATATGAAATACTTATAAAATGTGTAATAATTGTTATCTCATTGTATTTGTGTTCCTGACTGTGTAAAACAATGTTCTCTGCTTAAAACCAAATCAACTCCCTTCTTTACGAAAAGCAACTATTATATATGAAAGAGCCTTTAAGCTTCCTTATGAGAAAATTTCTCCTAATTCACGAAAACAATAGTTTTCTGCCTCCTTTTTATAGTCAAATCACAAAAGAAAAATGGTGCCAGAAATGTAGAAAACCACCACTTCCCAACAAAACATCCCTTTAATTCTCATCATATATTTAGATGGAAATACATAAAACCAGAGATACTAGATTCAAGTTTTATTGTGAATCTTTATTACTCAGAATTCTCTTTGACACTGAATATTCACAATAGAGACCCTTTGACTTCAATATTCCTGTGACTCCTGACTGCCATCAGTGGCTCTAGCTTATCTGCCCTGTGACCTCCTTTTTGAACACACCAGCTTGTTCTTAACCTTTCTCTATCACCTCAGAGTAAGAGCATTCAACAGGATGCTCAACTCCTAAACTCCTACCAGTTCGCATCTTCCCATATCGACTGCCTCCACTTTCTTTGTGCCATATTTATAGGCATACAATGCATTAAAATCCAGCCCCTGTCTAGGGAATCATGTAAGTGATACCCTGGACAACTTTCATTGTAATTATCTTCTACCAGTTCTTTAGCTAAAGATTTATGTATTTTTATTTTTTTATCGGAATGAGCGCTTTACCTGAAGTATGTATGTGTATCACATGGGCGCAGTGCCTGGAGAAGCAAGATTCGGAAGGTGTCAGATACCAGAACTGGAGCTAAGCTTTCTGATGCTTATACTTTCTTTTTTATTTGTTTAACTTTTCTGTTTTTCAATTATACATGTATATACTCTATCTTGATCTTATCTGCCCCCAGCTTCCCCATCCAGTACTCAGGCACCCTTGAACACATAATCTTCCATCTTGATGTCCTCTTCATCTTACTCACTGAGTCCAGTAAGTGATGCCTCCTGAAACACTGATTGACCTTGTTCGCTTGATCTTGGCACTTCTTGTGCAGTTCTGAAGAAACTGTGAGTTCCCGCTTGCAATGGCCTTGTTTTCTGTCCAGAAGACAACAATTCACAGCACTCCTCCACATCTGCTCTCACATTTTTTCTGTTCTCTCTTCTGTGATATTCCCTGAGCCTTGGGAAGATTGACATGGATGACCCATTTAACGCTGAGCTCCCAACGGTAACTTATTCTCAGCACTTTGAATTCATATAGTTTCTGAGCACAGTGAGGCAGACTTCCAGTGCTGCCAAATTTTATTTCAAAATCCATTCCACAGCATAACCACACCATGTGCCACTGCAATCCACAGTGCTGTCTTTGGGATAATCCTTATATGCTTTCAACATTTAGGGTAGATCAGTTGTGCCTCTATTTCTTTAACCCCCACAACTTTTTATCTGGCATGGGTTACATACTAAATTATGGTTACTTAATAGGTCATATCTTTTACTGCCTCTAAAACACAGATCTAAAGCCATTTATGTTGAAACCTGAGCACTGAGAAAGAGGGGAAATTTTTAATAGAAGTCCAGGATCTGTCTTCATTTTTGTTCTTCAGGAGAAATTCTAATGTATTTAAAAATTTTTTAATGAACTATAACATTAATACACTCAGGTCCACATTTCATAAAGGAGGAAGAAGATAAAATTTAAAAGCCAGTAAAGTTTCTGTTCATAATAACTTCATCTAGATCAAGGGAGACACCATTACCATTAAACTATGATCTCAGTACGCATACCCCATATTGTTGATTTTATTTTTATTTTTTCTTTTCTTATTCTTTCTGATTTCTATACAACACAGTTTCATAGTTTGATTTCATTTAGATACCATCCCCTATCTACAACTCCCTTTTCTTCTCCCCACCCAATTTAATCTTTTCTCATATATATAGAGAAATGTCTTTCAGTGTGGGTCCATCCACTGGACTCCAAACATCAACTGGACCCACCAAGAGTTCCATCCCTATAAAACACTATCTTAGAGGGTTTCTCTTTCTCTTTGTAATTCAGACTTGTCAGAACTCACTAAGTAACCTGGCTTTGAATTCATAGCAGTTCTTCCACTGAAGCTTTACAAATTCTGTGTTTATAGGCTTGTGCCCCCATGTCCAGCTAATGTAAGTTAATTTTGTGCTTCTGTATAGATAAGTGATGGAGAGTGTGTGTTACTTGAGATTCAGCCGATAAGGTCATTCTTTACAATTGCTAATTCATTCTACTTGTACCATTGTATATTACTATTTTTTATGTTATTCACAGTCATATAAGATGATTTGAAAGAGAAACGTCCCCGGTAAGCTCTGGTGTTTGAACACTTAGTCCAGAGCTGGAGGCACTATTTGGGGAGGTCATTGAGTCTATAGGTTTAGCCTTCCTGGAGGAAGTGTATTACTAGGGGTAGAGTTTGAGAGCTTATAGTCTCACCCCACTTGCAGTTCATTCTCTGTTTTGTGTCTGCAATTAAAGATGTGATATCTCAGCTTCCTGTTGCTGCTGCTTCTTGCGGTGTCTCCCCCCTATACCCACCCCCAATCCCTCACCACCTGTCTCCCAACTGGCTAGTTCCTCCAATGGGCGGGGCCTGCGGGGAGCGTGGACTATGAAGGGGCTGCTTGGGACAGAAGCTGGGAGCTGCAGGTAGCAAGGGTGGGGTGGGGAACAGTGGGCAGCCAGCCACAGCAGCTCAAAGACAGAAAGGACTGACTTGTGGATCTCGGGCGAGATTGCTGGCCCCTGAGGCGTGAGCGAATGCTAGCGGGGACTATGGTAGTCGTAGCCTGCTCTGATACGGTGGTCTCTGAGCCACGTCGCTAGAGGCATGGTGCTGGGCACTGAATTCTCATTCATTTATAAGTTAATAAATGCACATAAAATATATTATATAATTTGTTTGATAGTGCAGGAGACCCAGAGGGAATTTGGGCTACACCACCATTATGGACTCTCCCTCTGGAGCTGTAAGACAAAATAAATTCTTTCTTCTACACATCACTTTTTGTGATGGTGTTTTATCAGAACAATAGAAAATTGACTAATGCATCGTATTATTAATATTTTCTTCCTAAATATTTGTTTTGTTTTAAAAATTTAGCAATTATGAATGTTGATGTTGTGAATACATATATTATATATATATATATATTTTTTTTTTGAGACAGGGTCTCCCTTTATCCCCATCTGGCATGGAACTCACCAGGCTTGGCTTGATCTCACAGAAATCCACCTGCCTTTGCCTCCTGAGTGCTGGGATTAAAGATGTGTGCCACCACTCCTGACTTCTATGAATATTATTATTTTCACAAATAAACTGTTCTAGGCATGCGAAAGAAGTGGAAGCCCTGTATCAATGCATGTGTATTGGTTTTCATCGGTATTGGTAACTTATCTAACAAAACAGTAGACACATTTTAATTTGCATCTACTTAACAGTTTAACTTTTTTCCAACAGAGCTTTAAAGTATGCTTAAAACACTTTGAAAGGGAAACCACTGAACTCAGAGCTGATGTTTAGCCACCTCCATATTCATGGGCATCGTAGCTCATGAATTACTTGATGCATTGATGCATGCATAACACAAGCTTTGCCCCTCTTGCCGTCTTAAATTATTGAGGAGTCTACTGACTTCTCTGAATTTTCAAATCAACTCTTCACCTGAATTCCAGCTACTCACGCCAAGGAAAAGAAGTTTGAAGAATGTTGTCTACATGACTGAAAACACCTTTGCATCCCAGTGGCTTTGTTCCTAGCCGAGTCAGTGGCTCTTTATTGCATTTAGGTTTTTGTTTTTCAGTTCATTAACGTAATTTTACCCATTTTCATAGTATCCCTCAATGACAGCAATGATATTCTGATACCTATACTTAACGTGTATTTGGTAAAATTGTAAAAATATTTCCAATGTTTAGTATTTGAGATCTGACTAGTGATTGTTCTTTGTTTCTGCTTTTGAGAGAGCTGAAGTATTTCCTATTATAGGAGGTGCACTGAATGGGTGGATTATGGGAGAGAATACATGTTCTGAAAAGTATTTAGTCAAAGGAGCTGTGCATGGTGTGCCTCTGATTCAGGATGAGCTTCAGTTGTGAATACTGAAAGTGGGTGTGTTTGTCTATTCATCTAAATATTTTGAATAAAGCACCATTGACTAATTCAATTCTATTTTATCTCAGATGGCAGCTTGCTTCAGTTTACATGACTTGAAATAATCATAGCTTTAAGATCGGCACTGAAGAATTACCTTCTAAAGCACCATGGACAAAGTTTCCATCTTAGCTCCTGAACTTTCATCATTGCTATATCATTTACAATGTCAGTATACAAGTGTGAGATTCTGATCCATTCTTAAGTAGTTACTAAATTCTATAAGACCATAAAGTGGAAAAGGGAAAGTTGAAGAAAGATGAAGTAGGATCTTAAAGAGATGTATTCTTTTCCAAGTACAGGATAGTTGGGTTTTTTTGGGGGGGGGGGTTGTTTGTTTTTTATTTTGTAGCTTATAAACTGTGGGAAATTGCCTTTAGTTTCTGGGCACATGTGTCCAACCTTTCATTTATTTATTCAACAAATGTATTATATATGACTGCTATACTGTAGGCCAAAGTTCACACAATAACTTTAAAAGTATCAAATAGATTTGATGACAGATAAGGTTCTCTAAGTCCATATTTTATCAAGATACACATTAGACTTGTGATTTTTATTTTGGGGACTCACTCTTTTCTATATATTAATTGTACAAACTAAGGACTTTCATTATGATCCTTCCCTATAAAAAAAATCACCAATGTTTTAATTTGTGGTTGTACCCAAAAAGAAATATTAAAGGCATGGTACAATTACAAAAATATAAGCCAGTCAGGGTGGGGCGAGGTAGAAATCAATCTCAGGCTTCCAACGGAGTGAGTGTACCACTTGTCTAGCGATTATCAAAAGTGCCTCCCTGGCACTGCGAGTGAGAAAGCCAGCTGCTGCCACCACTTTGGTGCTGTATGTTGCTATTTCATCCCATCTACTCCTGTAAATAATTTCTCAAAAACCTTAAATACTCATTTAAAAGAGCACTTCTTAAAGCAAAGTACCCACTCATCCTTCCTTCCCAGAATTTGGTGTTTCAACTGCCAAAATTTCACAAAGGATGGAACAAACCTGCTGAGAAAATAGAGAAGACATAAAATATAAGAAACTAGCACCTGGAGTTATATTCAAGTCGTATGGCTTCCTTTCTTCCTTAATGTTGGCACTGTATTGTTTTAGTTCATTCATACAACTAGATCAACACAGAGAATGTACTAAGAAGATACTTGCAATTGATCATAAGTAAATTAGCTAT